>NC_092822.1:38170000-38470000 GCF_023375885.2 Dermacentor andersoni | reverse complement strand
AGTTCTGTTGTCGTACGCGGTCTGTGGAGCTCGCAAGCGGAGCGCGAAGTCACCTTTTTCTAAAACGCTCTCGTTTCAAAAACCCCATGCTCCTCCCTCTTTTCTGTGTGCTCTATTTCGTCATAAAGCCTACTCCAATACGCGGCTGCTATTGGTTGCTACGCTCGGCTACACCGCGGCCGCCGCGAGGTGCCGCCACGAGTGCAGTGGCTAAGCGCACTGCGGCTCTCTGAGGACAGCCGCGTTTGGCTTACGTTTAGCGCGGCATAGGCACCAAATCGGAAATTTTAACTGCGCCCCACGGTGACGTCTCCGCCGTAGCCTTCGCAGTGCGAGGCATCGGAGGAGGAAGGGGAGCAGAGCTGCGGCCGTGTTTGAGTGCCGAAAACTCCGCTTCTGGTGAGCGCATTGAAGTACTTTTTGCGGCAAAGTGGTTCTGAAATAGCCTATCTTCACTTCAGATGTCTTTCTCCACTTCGATAAAAAGTGGTTCAGGGCCCCATTTAAGGGCAACGAAAAAAAAAGAGATATTTATTGAAAATGAACGCTTTCAATCGAGAATCACCAGCAGGTTAAAAGCGTGATTGATTACCACAAAGTTAGTCAAACTCAAAAGGAATAACATATGATGTAAATGTAGCGTAGTTTCCGGAAGAACCGTATTACGCAGAAAAGTCTACTAGACATAGTATAAGCAATTGCATTGTATTTTAGTATAGAAGGAAGCGATGAAAGAGTGGGATAGACAGATTAAAATGCAGTTACCGACCACGTAAAAAAATGCAAAGCGGAACAAAAATACAGAAGAAAATAGGCCCCCCCGGCGAAGTTTTTCGGTGCTCCTAACGGCACCGACGCCTCGGTTGATGGGTGAATCCAGCGAGGAAGCACTCCTCCGTGACGCTAACCGGTGTCGTGACAGTCACGGGACCGGGCGGGCGATGGCTGCGCGAAGCAGGCCTGACTGCGCCGATGAGATCTTTGTCGTTCCGGCAAACCATTTTAGAATATTTATTTTTTTCTTTTTTCGCGCAGACAAGCCGGAAGTTAGCGTCAAGCTAGGCGCCGGTCTCAACGCCAGCCACATTGCGGAGGGATTGGACGTGTACATGGAGTGCTCCGTCCTCGTCGCTTGGAGAGTCGCCGACGTCGCGTGGAGTCGCGACGGGCTGGATCTGGTGGGCGCGGACCTCGACGAGGACACGGTGGCGACGTCTCGCTACTTGGTGATCCGGCGGGTGACACCCCGACACTCCGGAAGCTACTCGTGCCGAGTCACCAGCACCCACGGAGACACCCTCGAGAGCACGCCGCTTCTCATCCGCGTCAGATGTAAGCAGAGAGTTACCCACACTGCGGTGCCCCAGTGACTATACGGCGTTCTGCGGCTGAGCGGGAGGTTGGAGGTTCGATTGCCGTCTGTGAATGCCGCTTTACGATAGGGGGAGGAGGGCAAGCGTAAGAAAAAGCTCGCGCACTTATATTTAGCTTCATGTTGGAAGCAGCCCAGGTTTCCGAGCTTGTAATCTGGAGCCTTCGGCTAGGACGTATTTCGAGGTCCCAGTGTTAACCCGGCGCAGTAAGTTCCACGAATCACGCGATCAACCAATCGATCGATTGATCGATAAAGTAGCAAATTTGGGGATGTCTTTGTGGTTAGTGGTGAGGAAACCAGACAAAGCGCAGTAAAGATGAAGACGGCGCGTTGATTACGCTTTAGAATGAAAGAGAGTCATTGTGACTCTTTTAGTGGTAGTAACGTTTCGTCCAATAGTTGACTACGGTCTGGCGCGTTCTCAACTATCTCGATGGATCACGACCGCTTGCGTTAAGAACAAACTGAGCAGTCTGATTTCATTAGCTGGTGGGAAAACCATTAAAAATGAGTTAAATACAAGAACAGCAGTTCTGCGTCAAAATATATTTATTACGACGTCCTTGATTCTGAGCGAGTGAAATTTACCGACAGAAATGAAAAAAAAAGATCTCACAGTTAAGGAGTCAATCGAATCACATTACTGCGTTGATTCGCCAAGTGATAGTGACAACACTGATTACTGCACTATTACAGCATTACTGCAACACTGAGTGACTGCACTATTACACTATAGTTTCGTTTGCAGCCGCGTTCGTTTCATTGAGTTGTGCTAAACGCACAAATAACTTCTCTCGTCCACTTATGTGTTAACCTGCAAGCACATGTAAGTCTAGTGTTTCATTGAATAACGCCACACAAGCGCACGTCGAATGTCATAAACGAACGCGCATCGTCTATTACGGCCAATTTTGCGGAATACACAAGGGAGTATTGCCTTTCACGGACGCTTTCTGCATTACCACACTAGTGGTGAAGTCATAGCTGCTCCTCGCAACATTATTCAACACCGATTAACCCGTATGCGCATCCTGTTCAAGTTGTCTACTTTCGCCTTGCGAGTTTTCACAGAACTGTTTTTGTTTTTTTGACCGAATGTTCATGTGTTTCAAGTTGTCTATCAATCCGGCCTAGCACAGCCATTCTTAGCTTCCTTGTTATTCCTAGATCGTGGGGCGCAGGAAAAACTTTGGCGCCGGGTGCAATCCCCACCCTAGGACGAATTTTTCTTTAATCTACGGAGCATTTACGGAAGTTATACAGGCCTCTTTTGTTTAGCTTTGTGCTGATAATTTTCTGTTTCATTGAAAGAACTTTAAATAAGCCTAGTTAGCGATACAACTTCATACAATTGACGCTGTTTCTCATCTTCAGGTGCACCTGACGTTAAAAAAGGCTGATGAAAAAAGTTTACTTGGCAGTTTCAGCTACCTGGTATACATAATATTCGTTATTCCATTACGTTAATATTCCAATACTTGATCCGATGCGATTGATGCGGGTTCATTGTACTAAAACTGCGCGTCGCCAATGTGAAATATTATGTGGACAAACTACACCGATCTACTCTGACCAGCTGGCGTTCTCGCTTTTCTTCCAGACCCTCCGAGGTGCGATTCCGAGGAAGACCGCATCGTGCACGTCGATAAAGACGCCGTCGTCAACGTTACCTGCGGCGTGCGAGCTGATCCCAGCGACGGCCTGCGCTATTTCTGGCGGCTCGCGGAGAACGCCACGGACGGCACCAAAGCCACGGGAAGAAGCCCGCCTGCCCGGCGCAAGCAAGCGCGCTTGCCGCTCCTCACGACATCGAACCGCCTGGAGATCATCGCCAACGCTTCGCTCTTGAATGCGGCGCTAGCATGCTGGGCAGAGAACGCCGCGGGAACTCAGAAGAGACGCTGCCGATTCAAGTTCGTATACAAGGGTACGTGTGTAAGCAGTCGTTCGATACCACGTGCGCCCGAGCCATAATAATGTTTTGTAATTCACTCTTTCTTTATTGCGATAGCAATTACATGGACACTCCAGGCGCATTTATGCCGTCATCGTCGGCGTCGGCGTGATGTTTGGTAAAAAGTCCAATGGCGATAAAAGCACCTCCGCGCGCCATGTGCTGCATGCGCGAGGGAAAGCGCGCGATGGTGAGCTAGCGATCGCGGCTGAATTTCGCGCACGAAAGGGAGGAAGGCAGGGAGGAAGCGAGCCGTCTTCCGTCGCGCGCAAGGCTCTTGGGGAAGGGCAAGCAGGGGGAGGAGGGCGTTCTACTCCAGGTAGCCCGGGCGGGCGCGTTCGGCCGCCAGGGCCGCTGTATCTTGAAAGCCATCTGCGACGGGCACGGAGTCTGCCGTGCGCTGCGTTGACGCGGCTTAGTTCGCGTTGATGCGAGAGGAAGCACGAAGGTCAATTCGCTCGCTATTGCTGCCGCTCTTCCTCACTCCAGCGTTATGACAGCCCGTTTACGCGGTCATCGGGTGAAACGTGGTTATCTTTCCTTCTGCGCGCGTGACACGACGCTTGTTGACTTAGTATGCTCATGTTAGAAGTTTATACGTCCGAGAAAACTATTGTCCTTACTTGGTCGACTTGTCGACTAATTTGCTATCGCAAACAATGCTTCACCTTTCGGGTGAAATGGGAACTTTTTTTCAAGCTGCTGGAGAATTCAAAGGTTTCCTCTTTGAAATCATTGCTTTGAGCTGCTCGTGTCTCTTTTCGCAATATTTTTTCCGAGAACTTCGAACAAAACAAATTTTGTTAGGTGATATGTATCCCTCTGTATTACCAGACATAGACGCCAGACATAGACACTGCATAAAACTTCGCATTACCAGACAATGCAAGCTTGACTTTAAAACTGGATAATTTAGTCTAATTACATGCTGGCGATGATAGTTAATTCATCTTTCACAATGAAAGGATGAAAGGCAAGCAAAATAACATGCAAACAACGCGCACACTCCACGCGTTGTTTTTTTTCTTTTGAAATTTTATTTGGGAAATTTTACACGCAGCAAGATTATTTTTATGCATAAACATGGAACTATGCTGGGCTAGCGGGGGCAGATAATAGTGAAAGGTGTTATCTTTTATTTTCTGTCCGGTCTGCGTAATGGTATGCTGGCCGAGCCTGTAACTGAGATGCCCTGGACTGATATTATATCGTGCGTTAGTTCTCGACCGCGGCAAGGGCTTGATTCTTGAAGTAATTTGTAGATTCTACGAATTGTAATACTGTTCGTTTCTCTTTCTCTCTCTCTCGGTCTTTCTCTCTCTATCTGCCCGTTACGGCGGGGTTCCACAAACTTCAGCTGAAACCAACTCGCTTGCTTCACCTCAGTATCATTTATAGACCCAGGTATTTCGCGAACTGACGCTCCTTAATATCGCAAGGAAGAAAAAAAAAGTCGGTGTACCTATGAACAGCCGCGGAGGTTGTCGTCTAAAATAAAAAGGAAACAGCGTCCACTGGCCGTCTTCGCAGGTCGGAACTCGCCTGCTCTGACGTGCAGCGTGGGAAACTACACCGACAGCTCGTTCTCGCTGACCTGCTTCGCGCCTCTCGCCAACGGCACGACGGCGACGTCAACGAAATTGAAACAGGAACAGGCACTCCTAGTTCAAGTGCTTGACACCAGGAGGGGCAACCGGTCTGAACGGAGCTTCTGGAGCGCGGACCTGGGTCCAATACTCGTCGACCGACTCCGCTCTGCCACCGACTACTTGGTCGTGGTTCGAATGCCTCCGGAGGCGAGCTTTCGGACCTACGTGCGCACCCTGGGCCCGGCCCAAACCCTGATGGGTCAAGGAGGTGAGACCACACGTAGACCTCGTGGCGTTTCGTCCTGCATGCTTCTTACAGGGTGTGCAACAATATAATGAAGTAGTGCATAGGGGGCTCCATATCGAACCTCTAAAACGACACTGTGTGAGCTGGGTGATTGAATTCTTTTGCATCGTCGGGTTTCTCCTGTAAGGACCTTAGGGGCCTCTCTCTCTCTCTCTCTCTCTCTCTCTCTCTCTCTCTCTCTCTCTCTCTCTCTCTCTCTCTCTCTCTCTCTCTCTCTCTCTCTCTCTCTCTCTCTCTCTCTCTCTCTCTCTCTCACACACACACACACACACACACACACACACACACACACACACACACGTGAAACCTGATACGTGACTGCGCGTTCGAAGCTGTCTTGTCTCTCTATCGTAAATGTTGCAAATTGCTTCGGTGGAGACTGACGCACCTGCTTTCTGTCTCACTAGCTGATTCCCACTTTATTGAAGGATGTCAGAGAGCAATGCTTTATTTAGACTACGTTGCGCTAAGGCGTGGCGAATAACGTCACCTTCTGTGAAACTAGTAGAAGGGCAACGTACATTTAAAGAAAGGAGAGAAATCAGTTGAATAAAATGCAAGGCATTCTGTCGGCGTATATGTAGGCGCCGTATGCTACTCGCCATAGGGAAGAAGATCGGGAACAGGAAAGCCCTAGGGAGAGAGGGGCGAAAAAAAGCAAGCAAATGTACGATCGTGGTACGTACAGGTAAGACAGAGGCGATATACATGACGGTAATAGGCTAGAGCGTGTCGGTTAAGTCAGTGCCTTGAAGGAATGAGAAAAGAAAATTTAAAGCTTTACGTTGATTTGGAGGGGAATGCACAGTACACATTATTCTTGCTAGATCTAGTGGTTTCCGCGAAGAGCCCAATCTATTGAAATTACAACTTCTCTCGTCTCCGAAACCTGGACATTCCCAAAGAAAAACATGTGTTTCACCGTTCGTAACGCACCGCACTTGTCACACTACGAGTTGATTTGCCAGTCCAACCCCAAAAGGCACATTATTACAACCTGTAACACATGGTTAAGATGTGACGCTGAAGTATGGGCGTACTCGACGGCCTAGGAACGACTCCCTTCAAGCCGTCATCCTCGCATTACCCTACCGTATCATTTCTCAGAAGTTTTCCCTTTAGACAGTAGGCAGGACTCAGTGAATTGACGTTCCCATTGAAATTTGTGCGCGTAATTTAACTCGTCCGCAGATGTCAAGAGGAACACTCCTGGCGGAAGCTCGACGCTTGCCCTGAGTGTCGTCGTGCTGGCGTGCGGCCTCGCCGTCGCACTGGTGGCACTGATCGGCATTTACTGCGCGTCCTTCCGCGATAAGTGGAGGAGGAAGCGGCAAAAGCCACCGGACAAGGATTACAAGAGCGACACCGGCTCCGCTGGTCGTGGGGACCTTGAACCTTCGCACATTCGAGACCACAAGGCCTACCTCACCGCGACGGATAGCTGCTGACACCTCAGAGCGCAAGCGCAGTGTAAAACCCGACCCGGATCGATAGTCATCGATAGCGGAGGGCAGGGCCACGGATATTTGGTGATGCGGAACGCCGTTCGATGATGATCGGAGCAGCTGAGGAAGCTAGCTAATAGCGGACGCTAATTGACATTAGCGAGCTTAATTGACATTAGAGAGCAGCACGGTAAGATGTTGCCGGTGCTGTAGACGGCAGTGGCAACGCTGTGAGCGACTTTCGTGACGCTTTGTGCAACCGCAGCTTCTTAGAAATGTTTGTTACATTGGCGTTCTTGTCGAAAAAAAAAAAGAGAAAGGAACTGCCACGATAGAGACTGTGTCATTGCCGAATCTTCAGTCCGGCAGCTAAGTATAATGTGGTTGATTACAGCACTGTGTGCTCGGTGACCTCTCTGGTTAAATTGTGCGCCACAAGACGGCGCGAACAGCGCGGACGACGTCTCCGGTAGGCTGGTTATCCGTGAAGCGCAATGCGTTTGACGGACGATTCGAGTCTCTATCAGCGAAGGCTGGAAACTGCTCGTGAGACCGACTGCGTGAGACGTCAAGTTGGACGCTTTTTTTTCTTGTAAAGCTTGACAAACGTTGAACGTGTATCAAATTAACTACTTATTAATCAGACGTTTTTTCTTATTGTCCATGCGTGCGGCTTCAGGCTATCGTGGCTGTGCATTTCGATGTTAAATTCATTTTCGGCGAAGCACTACAAGTGCATGAGCACAGAAATCTAATTATATACGTTCAGGTTTATATTGACGGTAGACACGCAACAATGTTAGCTACCTAACTGGGAGAATATGTGGGAAGGATTTTCCGCCTTTCGCTGTTTTTCACAATCGAAATAATGTGTGAGGATAAAACAAAAGCTCCATCGTTTTCTTCTTTCTTTTTCTTAGATATGCACAAAGTGCTTTAAAGTATTTCATGCTTCACAGAATAGAAAGACAGCAATATTTCACCGCCCCTATTTTTGTGCTACTTGTCGTTAAACATTGTAATGGAGAAGTTGTCACTGGGTAAATATCGAAAAAGAAAGCTAGCAAAAGTAAAAGGGAAGTCGCATATTGCCCGAAAGTATACGTTGCTTTATATAATGCATTAGACAGCTATATGAAGTAAGGTTAGTAAGTTTTATTCGCCGTCTAAACTGCAGTAAAAATTCACTGAATGGTCAGGTTGACAAGCGTTGTGTCATACGTGCACGGGAAACTATCAACACATCTCACTCGAAGGCCACGAACACTCGCTGTCCCAACTCTGGCGTGACAAAGGGCGCCGAAGCGAAAGTTTCGTATTGCCTTTCGCCTCACCCTTTCTCGGAAACTTGAAATTACGCGACCTCCAACAGTGGGAACGCGGGAACACAGTGCACATGAAGCGACCCGCCATCCCGGCTCACCCTGGCTTTGCACCCACCGCAGATTACATCCGAGATCGAGCACGCAGGCCGCGTATGCGCTCAGTCACGTCGACACCCATGCGCAGCCACGGCCGGGTTAGAGCAGAAGACGCCCGCTCACCTGCCACCCCCCCCCCCCTCTTTGCATACGCTTCATCCCGTGACTCCCGATAACGAGCAGGCGGAACGGCGACTCGAATCTAGCCACCGTCGGGCGCTATCTTATCGCATTTGCACTTTATACGAAACATTGCGACAATCGCGAGGACGGCGGCGAAAATTTGCCTAGGGTGTCAGTATAATTGTCAGAATAAAATGCCGCGGTGGTTCTGCTGTGGAGCTCTACGTCACTGCTTCGAGTGCCGGTCACGGTGGCCGAATTCCGATAAAGGTTGAACGCGCAACCGCATGTGCACTGTACTTTGCTTTCTGAACGTCATGCGAGTAGATGTCAGAATTTTGATGGCTTGGTGTTCTGTACACTAATGGGGCACCAAAAGGAATACTAAATTAGCTGCGTGCCTATGGACGTATGTGTAGTATATGAAGCAAGTCATTTATGGCACCACCAATCTCATATAGTGCATGGCCAGGCATGCGGACTATGTGGCCAGGCAAGCGTCTCCAGCATATATTAAAGAATGTGTCTCTATCTTTCAATGAACATAGAGTGATAGAACATTTTTTTAGAAAACTCCTTTTTGCCTCACTTGGCGTCAATATGTTAAATATTGGGAGAAAAGATAAAAGTTAAAGTTTGTTTTCTTTATTTAGTGCTGAAACTACATATAGTGCCGGTACGTAAGTGTAATGTCATGCATTTCGATAGTATTTTGTCGCACTTGGGCCGTGGTAGCTCAGTAAACGTGGTGCCCCCCCGTGTCGCAGGAAATACGACGTCCCGCGTCTAGCATCGACCGTCTTTTCGCGGAAGAACATTCCAAATTACGCCTACCTAACCACTCTTCTATCACCAAAGTTACTCACACCTTGTCTCTATCTCTTTACAAAGGTATTCTTCGGAATTTTCAGAATGACAGCTCAGGAATGAATGTCGCGAAAAAAGAAAGAAAAGAACACCGACTGCGCATACCCTTTACGTTAGGTCTTCTCAGACTGAAATATTAGAAGTGCGAAAAAATAACAGGACATCGGCCCACGCAATAGGGCGCGTTTCTAGCAGAAAGATTACCTTTGTGCACAGCGTTCGCCACCGGCTCTTCCCGATAAACATTCTAGTTAATCTGCAGTTGCCGGGAAGCGTGAGAAGCAGTCGGGGATCTTTGAATGTTACCGGCGTTCCACTCTTAAAGGCGAGGCTTAAGCATCCACCAATTTTTTTTTTTACACAAGGCAATCAATTTTTAGCCATTACCTCACCTCCACGCTGTTAGATGTTCAAATGACAGCCGTGCGTTGGCAAGGCGGTTCCGATGTGTCCAGTTAAAATTTTCTCTCTCTTCTTTCTTCTAACAAGCGCTGCAATAATATCCTAGCCAAGCCGCTTTAGAGCAAGAGCGATTTTTGTAGCTTACTTGTAGTTCTTCATTATAGCTGTAACTCAGCCTAGCTAGTTTTTCATGATCACCAAATAACAGCGCGTAAAAAAACAAGGGACGAACATAGAGAGACATACACAGCGCTCTGTGTGTCTCTGCGTTCGTCCCTTGCTTGTTCTGCGCTGGTATTTGATGATTGCAGCCCTTGTAAAATTATATATTTACTTGTAGATGGGCCGGCTTTGGCCGTATAACAAATATTATGCACTATTTTTTCTTTCCCACTCGTTTCTGGTTTGTGTAATGACACCTTTACAAATCAGAGTGGTGGGCTGGTTGGTATTGCAGGTGAATAATTTCTAGCGCAAAGAAACCCACGGCACGAGAGAAGGCACACAGGACGAAGCGCAACCTTTCCCTACATGTCCTTGTTTACAAGTAAAAGTAAAAAAAAAACGCACTACATTACGCGTTTATACTACATCTGCGTTTATACTGACATATCCCACAATGGGGTATTAACGAGTATATAAAGTATAAAGTGTAAGAATAAAGTCTGATGATACTATACAGAATATTCGATTTCAGACAGGTAAGCGGGACCAGGTGATATAGAAGAACATCTCAAAGCAGCTTATGAGAGAAAAAAAATGCCCAAATTATAACATGAAGAGCTTCGTGGCGATCCACTACGACGTACAGGCAATCGTAAGCAAGCGCTAGAAGAAAAAAAAATATGCAGATCCAACGCACATTCTAGAACCCGTTTGAAGCAAAGTATTTGTGAAGCGGTTAAATAAATCTTGTGAAAGCGCTTATATTCTGCCCCTCGTATCGACATAATTTCGATTAAAGGTCTGCTCGACAAATGAGCAAGATTTGGCAACCCCCACTACTCAACCCGTGTGATCCACGCTACCGGAGATTATGCAGTATCCGTCACATTCTGGGATGAGCCCAGCTTACTTATTGCGCTGACTCCGCAAGACGCCGACCGAGCATACTTGCCAAACCTAAGGAAAAAAGGCATAGAAAGCTCTGCCCTAACAGATGTCGCAGTATCGCCCGAAAGGTGAAGCATCGATTGCGAAAACAAATTAGCGAACAGCTATACGAAGCAAGGATAGTAGCTTTGTCGGCCGTGTAAACTTGTAAACGTAGGCATACTAACTAAATTAACAAGCATGGTGTCACAAGCGCACAAGCCAGTGCGAACACATCTCACCCGATGACCGCGGAAACTCTGTCAAAACACTGCAGGGAGGAAACGCGGCAGCAGCAGCGAGCGAATGGACCTTCGTGCAGCCGCTCGCATCAACGCGAAGTACACCGTGAAAACATAGCGCAGCGCGGACTCGGTACGCGTCGCCGATTACTTTCAAAATACAGCGACCAGGCCGGGCGCGTACGGCCACCCGGGCCTCCCGGAGTGGAGCGCGCCCCCTTCCTTACCCTTCCCACGAAGCTTTGCGCGCGGCGGCTCACCATCGTCGGCTCACCGTCGCACGCTTTCAATCGCACGCACAGCGTAAGGCGCGCGAGGACGATGTTATCACGAGAGGAACCCGGTACGTTCGTATCGCAAACAAAACGTGTAGCAACTTCCAGAGCAGCTCACGCCAGGGTTCCCGGATGGCCCCAACAATAAGTAGCCGAATGATATGAATATGTAGCCCAGAAATAGCCAGATCCAAATTTTTCGTGAGCAACTAGCCAAAAACATAGCCAAAACGGTATAGATGGTGTAAATTGTGTCTAAATCTCACCGCGTATTTCCGGCTCCAAAATTACTTCCGCCGCATGCAACGAGCACAACCTTGGTCTCGAGATTTGCGTAAAGAATTCTAGTGAGAGCTGCCACTCAGGCGTGGATTTGGACACCCCTCATTGTTACAATGAACTGAAGAATTTCTTTTACGAATCGCTCATGGCGATATGGGTATTTGCTGAGCCACTTTCTGAGCTAACTTTAGTTCACGCCTCGCTGTACCCGAGTCAGTTTTCTAAGGTTCGGGCAAAATATTGCCAGCTCCAACCTCGAGGATCAGCTCCGGCTGTTCACGATCGTCTCCCCAAGAGGCGGCTCGAGCTTAAGGCATTAGTATAGGGATGCCTTTCCTAAGCTTTATTCATAAAATAAACATGTTATTTCCCTCCCGCTCTCTCTCTCTCTTTCTATCTCTCTCTCATATTCAATTTACACGAAAGCAGCTCGTCGCTGAGTCAGCAAATGCTGCCGCTTGGAGGCACACTGGGCTTTGGTGAAAACTTGAAACCTCGCATTTTCCTCGTGCGAAGAAGCAGCAGATGCGACTGCAAATCGCGTTTGGGAACAAACAGAACGACTTGCTGGCCCATAACAGAAGAGGTTAACTGAAGTTTATAGTCTTAAATGCCGCCTGCATTACGGCGCTGGTAATAGTCCAGGTAGTATTAGCATAGAGAAGAGTTGAACTGCGCAATATCTAAGCAGGGATTCACTGGTAAGATTCGTGCAATATTAAAACGTGTACTTACGTCTCTGCGATTGCAGGCACGAATGCGTGTGTTGCCAAATTACCGAGGGGGGCTTTGTACCTTACTTTCAATGCGACCTGAAAAAAAAATATGTAATTTCATGAGAGAACAAACAAAATCGGCTTATATGGGTCGCGCACGGCTGTCATGAAGTTAACTACAACATAAACCCCTTTGTCTAACAAATTCAAGCACTATGCATCAGAATAGGAAGTAAGTAGAACACTATATGTACTTTTGCAAACTGGCAAGAACTCTTTGCCCAATCACCACTGTGATGTGTGCAAAAATAATAAAATATGGACGTAACCGTACCTCAAGCACTTATGCATGTGTATAGAACTCAGTTACTTTTTATTATCGTAGGTGGAAAATACGCGTGAGCAAAGTACAGTGTAATGACTAGGAAGACGAACAAAAAGGAATTAAAATGATGATAAAGTACGTGCATATAAAAAGTAAGCCATAATCGCAATTACTCGCATGCACAAAGCTTAAAGGGAAAAAAATTGTCGCAGGAGTACGGTATGAAGACCGGCGAGTTATCATCCTGCCGTTGGGTTGGCAAAGCGATCACTCACCGGCCTTTGGTGAGCAATTGCCTTTCTATCTTCACTGAAGACGAACATCGTATTTCATATATTTACAGAGCTTATCATTGTTATCCTTGCAAGGTTCAAGAAGTACCATGAAACAATCGCAACTTCCACGTAATATGCAGTGGCTTGACTAAAATAAAGAACAAAAAGATTGCGTAAATTCCCAGTTCATACTTATCGCACTGGGGATTTACGCAAATCTAACAAATATGCAATCTAGTCCCATTTTAATGAACTTCCACTGCTTCTTGGACCATATAGAACTGCAGAGTTGAAACGCGACAGAAAATTAGCTGTCTGAAAAGTTTGCAGCAGTCCCCACTCTCTTCCAGACCAAAATTAACGTGAAGGGGAGCTTGCAGTGTGTCCTTCGACATGCGGTTTGTCAAATCATTCTTTGTCATCAAAACCTGGCTGAACACCCGTTCGACGGCTGCGTTCGAAAGAGGCAGCGCAAGTAGGGACAAAGCAAGCTCAGACAGTAGGGGGAACGTTGGATTTCCGGCACTGTTTTTTCCCTTCCTGATGCTTGGTGATACTAGAGCAGAACAGTTCGTGTTGATCGACAGTCGAGAATACTGCGCTTCGCTAACAATGTAAATAAAGACTCGAACCGTCGCGTTTCTCATTTAAAGCAACTTGCAGATTCTTCCTTAAAGTTACTGGGTAACTAAATAACGCGGTGATTTGCGGGAAAACTAAGCAATAGGCTTCGAGGAACCCTTGATAAACACTGAAGGACCACGCGCGAAAATGACCCGACACGACAGCGTGCGAATACTTGAGCTGTTGTGTAAGTCCCCACCTGGAGTGGCTGAGGAGTTCTATAGAGATTTATACAGTACCAGTGGCACCCACGACGATCATGGAAGAGAGAATAGTCTAGAGGAATTCGAAATCACACAGGTAACACCGGAAGAAATAAAGAAAGCCTTGGGAGCTATGCAAAGGGGGAAGGCAGCTGGGGAGGATCAGGTAACAGCAGATTTGTTGAAGGATGGTGGGCAGATTGTTCTAGAGAAACTGGCCACCCTGTATACGCAATGCCTCAGGACTTCGAGCGTACTGGAATCTTGGAAAAGCGCTAACATAATCCTAATCCATAAGAAAGGGGACGCCAAAGACTTGAAAAATTATAGACCGATCAGTTTACTGTCCGTAACCTACAAAGTATTTACTAAGATAATTGCAAATAGAATCAGGAACACCTTAGACTTCCGTCAACCAAAGGACCAGGCAGGATTCCGCAAAGGCTACTCAACAATAGACCATATTCACACTATCAATCAGGTGATAGAAAAATGTGCGGAATGTAACCAACCTTTATATATAGCTTTCATTGATTACGAGAAAGCGTTTGATTCAGTCGAAACCTCAGCAGTCATGGAGGCATTGCGGAATCAGGGTGTAGACGAGCCGTATGTAAAAATACTGAAAGATATCTATAGCGGCTCCACAGCCACCGTACTCCTTCATAAAGAAAGCAACAAAATCCCAATAAAGAAAGGCGTCAGGCAGGGAGATACGATCTCTCCGATGCTATTCACAGCGTGTTTACAGGAGGTATTCAGAGACATGGATTGGGAAGAATTGGGGATAAGAGTTAATGGAGAATACCTTAGTAACTTGCGATTCGCTGATGATATTGCCTTGCTTAGTAACTCAGGGGACCAACTGCAATGCATGCTTACTGACCTAGAGAGGCAAAGCCGAAGGGTGGGTCTAAAAATTAATCTGCAGAAAACTAAAGTAATGTTTAACAGTCTCGGAAGGGAACAGCAGTTTACAATAGGTAGCGAGGCACTGGAAGTGGTACGGGAATACATCTACTTAGGACAGGTAGTGACTACGGATCCGGATCACGAGAATGAAATAATCAGAAGAATAAGAATGGGCTGGGGTGCCTTTGGAAGGCGTTCTCAGATCATGAACAGCAGGTTGCCATTATCCCTCAAGAGAAAAGTTTATAACAGCTGTGTCATACCAGTACTCACGTACGGGGCGGAAACCTGGAGGCTTACGAAAAGGGTTCTACTTAAGTTGAGGACGACGCAACGAGCTATGGAAAGGAGAATGATAGGTGTAACGTTAAGGGATAAGAAAAGAGCAGATTGGGTGAGGGAACAAACGCGAGTTAATGATATCTTGGTTGAAATCAAGAAAAAGAAATGGGCATGGGCAGGACACGTAATGAGGAGGGAAGATAACCGAATGAATGAATGAATTATGGGGTTTTACGTGCCAAAACCACTTTCTGATTATGAGGCACGCCGTAGTGGAGGACTCCAGAAATTTCGACCACCTGGGGTTCTTTAACGTGCACCTAAATCTAAGTACACGGGTGTTTTCGCATTTCGCCCCCATCGAAATGCGGCCGCCGTGGCCGGGATTCGATCCCGCGACCTCGTGCTCAGCAGCCCAACATCATAGCCACTGAGCGACCACGGCGGGTGAGATAACCGATGGTCATTAAGAGTTACGGAATGGATTCCAAGGGAAGGAAAGCGTAGTAGAGGGCGGCAGAAAGTTAGGTGGGCGGATGAGATTAAGAAGTTTCCAGGGACAACATGGCCACAATTAGTACATGACCGGGGTAGTTGGAGAAGTATGGGAGAGGCCTTTGCCCTGCAGTGGGCATAACCAGGCTGATGATGATGATGATTTAAGTCCAGATAATACCTTCCTGTATAGCAGCTGCCACGGAACACTCAATCGACAGCTGTCAGCCCCAGCGTTTTTCTTACTGAACCAGGCGTGAACCGCCCCCAGATAGTGCGGCAGCCAAAACAAAAGGAAGAGAGCTTAGTTCTGGAATGACACAGAAGCATGGCAACTACGACATAACGCCATCCCACAAGCGCCGACATTGCCCAAATACACAGCCTTCAAGATTGCCTACGTATCTTTGTAGCAGGAATAAACTTTGGGTTTTCATAAACCGGCATTCGCGAATTTGTTAGTGTTGTTTCCTCTGGACTCGGAACTTCTTAACACACAAATAGCCAAGATATAGTCATGCAGCCAACTCGGAATCTTTGACGCCAACCCGGTTAAATACTGTAGCCAAATTTGGTGAATAATAGCCCGATCGGGCAACCCTAAGCTCAACACAGCGCGCCTCCACCTACCCTTCTCTTCGCTTCCGCGACGCTTCGCCTCGTTTCTCCTGTACCCTTCGCCCATCTTCATTAGACTTTCCGCGGCGCAAGAAGCACTGATAGCGCAAGCAAACTACTTCAGATGGCGGGGAAAGGTGCGCTGATGATGTTCCGATCACTAGAACTTGATATCCCGCTTTAGCGCCTTGTCCATCTATGTTGAACCACTGTGCTCCGCGAAAACCATATATTGAACGCGATCTGCGATACAGACAAAGAGTGGTGGCGACTGCTGATAGCTTCGCGCGCTGTGTTCTCGCCGCTTCGGGTTGGAGAGAGACGCGCGGACCCGTATAAGCGACCAGCGAAAGGACCAGGGTGCGGTGTGTGCTGTGCGCTTTGTGAGGGCTGTGCTCTCGTTGCTTCGTTCGCATGGAAGCGACAGGCAGCACGAAGGTGAAGCAGGCAAAGCCGCTCGCTGCTATGGACTTTATCTATATTGTATGTGTGATTCCAGAAAATGTATGCACTTTGCGCTTCACTTTGCCCAGTGCTTGAAGCTTGCTGCACCTCCGCCACCGGTCTGCCAGATATTGCACAAACTCCGGGATTGGTCAACATTGTTTGTCTTACGTGACGGACGGTTTTTCTCGCTGGGTCAGCATAGAAATGCTTACGCATTTAAAGCCTCACAGCGGTTACCACCGTGCGATGTCACCGGTGGTAAGGACAGCGTCTTCGTACTCTTCTCACGCTATGCGGCGCTGCCGTTGAGACGCTGCGCGTCTAGTGAAAGACTCCGATGCCGTCGTTTGCGACACTGCTCCTCTACTTACCAGAGGTGGTCGCGGAGGCTGCACGGGGTTACGAACTGGTCCTTGAGGAAGTGGCGCTCGAAGTACCGGTTGGCTCCCGCGTACGCGTAGGCTTGGTGCTAAGGGGGGCGAAACCCACAACGCATAGTGCAACATAGTGCCACAAATCGCCTCTCTCAAAGCATACAAAATGCTTTCTTGGATAGCAACCGGGGCTTGTTCTTCGCAGACAATATCAAGTATTCATCACAAGAAGGAAAAGTGGTTGGTTCTTTGAAAAAATGCAGAATTTCAGCAGCCACTTGTCAATGGAGCCAGATGCAGCATATAGATTCTGAGCTGTTATTATACAAATGCCGCCTAGCTCTCCAGGTATTGCGCATAAAAGTTCATTTATGAATTAGTAAAACCTCCGGCAACCTTATTATGTAGCAAATTATAATGAAGAATTTCGTAGGCAGCATATGCCTTTTATTTGATTATCTTGAACACAGTCACCGTATTTCTTTTTGTGTTCTGGTTGGAAGTTATAAGTTGTAAGCGTTTATTTGTGCTAGACGTTGTTTTCTTTGTAAGTGTAATTTCTTCATTCCTTACTTCATATAAGTTTCTTCCTTTCTTCTTTTTCCTTTCCGGCCTCGCCCCCCCCCCCCCCCCCCCCCCCAGTGGTTTTAGACCATCACTCTCCTTACTTTATTCGGCGAACCGGCACAGCGCCTCCTGCTCCCCCACTTGAGGGTGGAGATGCACATAAACACGTTCCCAAGGAAACCAGTCGCTGCACTGACGAAGACGAGTGCCCTTGTTTGGCTTCGGCGACATTCTTTGTTGTACAAACTGTTAATCACAAGCAGACCAGAGCGATCAAAGACTTCAAAAAGTCAAGGTCACGTCTCCCGATGACGACTCGTTTTACGAAGCGTAATGGTATTGTTTTACGAAACGTATTGCTGGTAATGGTCAATACCGCACTGCCAGTGCGGTCAGCGTCTTTGCAATGAAAGGGGCAGCACGGGAACGCTTGTATGATGAGCGGCATCGGAGCCAGCTGTGGAAGACGACGACGACGAACGCGCGAGCTGTGACACGAGGGCCTCTATGACCCCGTGACTTTTTGCATCATCTGCAGCCACGCCACCGGTTTTTCCGCTTCATGCATACAAGACGGCTCTCCATCTGCCAAAAAACACGTCAAACGAAAAACTGCTCCAACTGGGCATCAGCAACACTTTCAGCGAACTGGCGGAAGCCCTGCTTGAAACGCAAAAAGCCAGACTCAAAAGCACCCCTGCAGGGAGAGCGCTCCTGACTAGGCTGGGACGGGACACGAGCGGACACGTGGATAGATACGCAGACGTGCCCGACTGCTTAAGAAAAACAATAAGCGTTAGGCCAGTACCTAAGAACATGGACCCCAACCTCCACCAGAGCAGAAGGCAGGTGCGAGCAGAATACGTGGAAAAAACACTAGCGCTACTAGAGAACACGGTGTACACGGATGCTGCCACGTACCCGCGAGAAGGGAAGCGCACGGCCACGGCGGTGGTGGTGGACGGCGACGGAAATCTGATCACATGTGCGACGGCAAAGGCAGTCGACACAGCGGAGGCCGAAGAAATTGCCGTGGCGCTGGCGGCAGTAGAAGGATATAGGACAGGCAGGCCTCTAAACATCCTAACAGACTCGAAGGAAGCGTGCAGAAATTACACGAGGGGCAGGATTAGCAAAGCCGCCCTCAGAATTCTTGGCGGAGCCAACTTCGCCGAGATGAACGTTACACACAAGTTAATTTGGATTCCGGCCCACGCAGGCATAAAGGGTAACGAAAGGGCCGACAGCCTAGCTCGAGAGACCACGTTCCGAGCAGAGCAGTCGCGCGCCCCGGAGTATCAGCCACACGCTTGCGAGGGAGGATACACAGAAATCTTAAACTTATACAGAGGGACGAGAGCCAAATATCCCCCACCGCACAAAGCTCTAACGAAGGAGGAAGCAACGAGTTGGCGCAGATTGCAAACAAACTCCTTCCTAAATTTATACATCCTAAACAAAATGTACCCAACCCAATACAGAGACACCTGCCCATGGTGCGGCGCCACACCCACACTATATCATGTCACATGGGAATGTAAACACAATAAATCATTCCACCAACACAATAACCCGAGTGCGGAGCAATGGGAGAGTCGGCTTACCAGCTGCGAGCTCACGGCCCAAAGGGCCTTAGTGCAGCACGCTAGTGAGGTCGCTAGGCTCAGTGGAGCCCTGGAATAGGGGCCCACCCTTGCCGGAAGAGGCTCCAAGTCGCCGGCGCCCAAGACGACCGAGACCTCGAGACGCTAAATCCTTGAAGGAACCAAATAAAGTTTCTCTCTCTCTCTCTCTCATAGTAAAGACTGAATTGGGACCTCCTGTTCATGGTTAACATATAAGTTCATTGGCAAGGAACAGCAGCTCAATCGGTACAATTAGTTACCAGTACAATTACAATTGAGAGCCATTTAATGCTTTCCCATTAATTATTATGGAATGCTATCGACACCATTTCACTGTTTACAAACATAGGCTCTGGACGGCTTCCGGTTTTGCTCATTCATGTAGCCCCCCTAAATTTAGTGAGTAAGAAATTCATTCGCTGCGATATCGAGTAGACGGAGTGCGTTAAAATCTAAGCCCGCAGATTTTCAGCATTTTTCCTTTGTACATTACAAGTTTTACAAGTGAATGTTGCCATCATCATCATCATCATCAGCCTGGTTACGCCCACTGCAGGGCAAAGGCCTCTCCCATACTTCTCCAACTACCCCGGTCATGTACTAATTGTGGCCATGTTGTCCCTGCAAACTTCTTAATCTCATGCGCCCACCTAACTTTCTGCCGCCCCCTGCTACGCTTCCCTTCCCTTGGAATCCAGTCCGTAACCCTTAATGACCATCGGTTATCTTCCCTCCTCATTACATGTCCTGCCCATGCCAATTTTTTTCTTGATTTCAACTATGACGTCATTAACTCGCGTTTGTTCCCTCATCCAATCTGCTCTTTTCTTATCCCTTAACGTTACACCCATCATTCTTCTTTCTATAGCTCGTTGTGTCGTTCTCAATTTAAGTAGAACCCTTTTCGTAAGCCTCCAGGTTTCTACCCCGTACGTGAGTACTGGTAAGGCACAGCTGCTGTACACTTTTCTCTTAAGGGATAATGGCAACCTGCTGTTCATGATCTGAGAATTCCTGCCAAACGCACCCCAGCCCATTCTTATTCTTCTGATTATTTCAGTCTCATAATCCGTATCCGCGGTCACTACCTGCCCTAAGTAGATGTATTCCCTTACCACTTCCAGTGCCTCACTACCTATCGTAAACTGCTGTTCTCTTCCGAGACTGTTAAACATTTGTTGTTAATGTTGCCGTGAATTATACGAACATATTTTGTACTAGTCTTGAGGCGTAAAGCGCATGATCTTTATCTCAAAACATAAATATAGACTTTTCGCACAGTAAAACAACTGAAAAACGCGCTTTGTGTTCCAGCGTAGTAGACCGATAAGGCACGCGACTGGAAGTTTCTTCGGGCCGCGCTCTCGCTGCTGTTATAGAGCGAGTGAAGCCTCGGACAGCTTACGGTTTCGCTCACTGGCGTAGCCCACGATATGCAGCGGAGCAAGAAAGGCATTGGCGGCGATATCGAGCATGCGTTAAAATCTATGCCCGCAGATTTTCAACAATTTTCCTCTGTCCCTAACGACAACCTTACAAGGCAAGGTTGCCGTAAGTTACACAAAAAAAATATGCATTAGTCTTCAAGCGCATTGCGCATGTATTTTATCTAACTTAAACATAGACTTTCCGCACAGTGAAACAACTTAAATGGCCTCTGCGTTCCGGCGCAGTAGTCTTATATGGCCCGGGACCGGCATGAATGAATGAATGAATGAATGAATGAATGAATGAATGAATGAAAAACTATTTTCACAAAGGAGGTATCCCGGCGAAGGTGGAGCCCTCGGTCCAGGGCCCCTGTGGCCTTTGCCATCTTGCTAACTCTGTCGATCATCTTGAGCCGCTCTTCAGTGACCGGAAGTTTTTTGGAGTCGCACTCTCGCTGCTGTTATCATGCGAGCGAAATCGTCTGTACTTCTCTTCCTGTCGAAAGCATGAAAACGCAAGCCCTTTCGACTCAGGCAAAAGCGTACGCCGCTGCAGTATTCAAATGCCATACCATGCCTTTGCGCAATCAACCAGCCGGTGCTCCACCGGAGGATGCCCGTTCGCTGTCTCGTTATCTCAGTCGAAGCGTGATTCCGAAGAGGGAGAACGCCGTTTGCTGGTGAACGTAGCGATGGATTCCGGCACGGAAGGACTTGTTCTTTTGTTTTGTTGCAGTGTTAGAAGAAGCGCATCAGAGAAATCTGTTGTGCCTGTGCTCGAGTTCATGATGAGAGTGCCTCAGGAAAGGAACAAATCGCGCGGTTTCAATAAGAGTGGGAAAGCGAATCAAGTGTTGAGGCATACGGGGAAAGGTGCTGGGAGGTGCATGGTTTCTTTGGGTGCGTGCGTGTGTGAGGAAAATGGGAGGGGGGTAGCAAGGCGATGAGTGTTGAGGCAAACAGAGCAGCTGCCCTTGCAAATTCTTATGAATGTGTGCTCTAAAGAAACCTTAGTTAACGCTGTATAAGCTCAGAGGAAAGTTGTTGGATTTGTTTTGCCATTTAGTAAGGAAATATTGTGCATAACTATGTGGACGATAGGCAAAAGCAGGCATAAATGCAAAAGTAGGGACCGACAGCCCTGTCTGTCCTCACGTCTGTGTCCTTTTGCGCTTGTTATTCCCACAGTTAGGTTTAAAAATAGTTTGTTACGTGAGACAGCTCACTAGCTATGTTTTACATTAAATAATGTTTCATCGGTTTTGTGCGATTGTACTATTCACGACGAGATGTGAAAGTAAGCAAGAACGTGAAAGCTAGCAGGCAATGAAGGCAAGGAAAGCGTAAGGGTAATTGGATGTGGTTGACATGATGATGATGTGTTGTGTTTAGTGGCGCAAGGGCCAGGTTTGGCCAAAGAGCGCCATGACAAGTGTTATTGTTGATTTATTATGGAAGATGTGAGTTGGCTGTAAAGTGGCCTAAAAATAGTCGCTGTAAACTGCGTAAAATGTACGTGCTATAAAATTATGGCGATGATTTATGAAGAAAACTATGACCATTAAAATCCATCGTAGGAGAATGATGCAAAATGAAAAATGTATAAGATAGTAAAATTACTTGGAGCACTGCTGCCTCGCCAGAGCCCTTGAAACACAAGGGCCTAGAGGCGCGTGCTACACGAAAGAGCTATCACAGCGGTATCCTCTGAAGAGAGGACCCGCTACGAACATGTGGGGCTAAGAACATGCAAAACAACATCTTTCAGGAAGCCCAGCACTGCGCTGGAGTCAAACAGCGGTTCTGGGCCGAGTAACATTACTGGATGAAGGGGGATGTGCTGGCGGTATGCTAAGGAAAAATGTTTCTTTCTTTCAGATTCGGCTGCCCGACACTCCAGAAGGACGTGGAGGACAGTCAGCCTCTCCCCGCATCTACCACAGGTTGGAGGCTCGTTTCCGGTGAGTAAAAAGTTATGTGTGCCAAATGTGTGTCCTATTCTTAGACGACAGAATAGGACATCTGTCCGGCGTGATTTTGTTACGGAAGGCCAGAGTCCTAACTCTGGCTTTATTAGGTGGAGCTTATTATCTTTTTCCGCGTCCCACATGCGTTGCCAGTGGGCACGCAGCCGCCTTCGCAAGAAAGGCCTCAAATCTGTGACAGGCACCTCAGCAGTAGGGTTAACGGCTTGCGATGCTATAGACGTAGCCATCTCGTCCGCCAGAACGTTGCCCTCGATGCTCCTATGGCCAGGCACCCAGCATATAGTGATATGCTGGTTAGATATGTACGCTCTACACAAGACGGAATATAGTTTATTAAGTACTGGATTTTTGTGTCTATAGGGTGACATCAAGGCCTTCACGACGCTTAGGGAGTCCGTATATATAATTGATTTCTGGAGTTGTGATTTATTTATATGCTTTACGGCCGACAGCAGTGCGTAGGCCTCAGCCGTAAAGATATTAGTTTCCGGGTGCAGTGCGTCGGATTCCGAGAAGGATGGACCGACGGCTGCATAGGATACCCCGTCGTGTGACTTTGATGCGTCTGTGTAGAACTCCGTGCAGGAGTATTTGTGCTGGAGTTCCCGGAAATGCATCTTTATTTCAATCTCTGGGGCATGCTTTGTGACTTCCACGAACGATATATCACATTGTATGAGCTGCCACTCCCAAGGAGGTAGCAGCTTGGCTGGATGCATTAGGCGAAGCTCGAGGAGTGGAACGTGCATTTCTTCGCTAAGCTCCCTCACACGTAGCGAGAAAGGCTGTCTTACTGAGGGACGATTATGAAAGAGTGTAGCATATGTCATATCGTTAACGGTATTGAAACATGGATGTTGAGGGTTAGAGTGGACTTTTAGGAAATAACTTTGGCTGATGTATGTTCTTTGAAAATGGAGTGACCACTCATTTGATTCTACATACAGACTTTCAATGGGACTTGTCCTAAAAGCGCCCGTGGCTAAGCGGATACCTAGATGGTGAATAGGGTCTAGCATTTTTAGCGCACTTGGGGCGGCAGAGTGATAAATCACGGCACCATAGTCTAGTCGTGATCGAATGAGGCTTTTATAGAGGTTCATTAAGCACTTTCTGTCACTACCCCACGTAGTCTGGGATAGAATTTTGATTATGTTCATTGTTTTTAGACACTTTTCTTTAAGATGTTTAATGTGGGGGACGAAAGTGAGTTTGCAGTCAAGTATGACACCTAGAAATTTGTGCTCTTTGTTTACTGGTATCTCTTGTCCACACATTTGTAAGCAAGGATCCGGAACTAGGCCTCTCTTCCTTGTGAACAGCACACAAGAACTCTTTTGAGGATTGATTTTAAATCCGTTTTTCTCTGCCCACTGTGACACCTTGTTCAAACCATGCTGTACCTGTCTCTCGCAGACAGTGAGATTGCAGGATTTGAATCCTATCTGTATATCGTCTACGTAGACGGAGTAGAAAATAGCTGGTGGTAGAGATGCACGAAGCGTGTTCATTTTGACGACAAAGAGCGTGCAGCTGAGTACGCCACCCTGGGGTACCCCAGTTTCCTGTATGAATGTACGCGACAGTGCAGGACCTATTTTCACTCGAAATGTACGGTTCTCTAGGTAGCTCTCTATAATATTTAACATATTGCCGCGGATACCTAGCGCGGAAAGATCGCGCAGGATTCCGTACCGCCAGGTTGTGTCGTACGCTTTTTCCATATCCAGAAATACAGATAAGAAAGATTGCTTGTGCACGAATGCATCGCGAATGCTCGCTTCGATGCGCACAAGATGATCGGTTGTAGATCGCCCTTCCCGAAAACCACACTGAAATGGGTCAAGCATTTTCCTGGACTCTAGGAGATGCACGAGACGGCGATTGATCATTTTTTCAAATACCTTACAAAGGCAGCTTGTCAGGGCTATCGGGCGGTAACTTGCCACTGAGGAAGGATCTTTGCCTTGTTTCAAAACCGGGATCACTATAGCTTCTTTCCATGCAGTCGGGAGGTATCCCGCAGCCCAAATGGTGTTGAAAAGTGTGACTAGTGTAACTTGGGTGTCTTTATGTAAGTTTTTGATCATTTCATACATGATCCTGTCAGATCCCGGTGCAGAGCTCTTGCATGCACTCAAGGCAGCTCTCAACTCGGCAATGCTAAAAGGACAGTTGTATGGTTCATTCTGTTGACATTTTCTCATGAGTGGCTTACATTCTTCTATTTGTTTATATATGAGAAAGGATTGCGAGTAATGGTTGGCACTTGACACGCTCTCAAAGTGCTCCCCAAGTGAGTCCGCCTGATCTTGTAGGGTATCGCCTTCTGTGTTTACCAAAGGGAGCGCATGTGCTTGTCGCCCTCTTATCCTATTGACCCTGTTCCAGGCTTTCGCCTCATCTCTGAAAGAGTTAATACTCGATAGAAACTTCTGCCAACTTTCTCGTCTGGCCTGTCGGCGGGTTCGCCTGCCTTCGGATTTTACTTTTTTAAAGTTGACTAGATTCTCTGCAGTGGGAGAAGCGCGTAGCAACCCCCACGCCCTGTTCTGTTTTTTACGAGCGATCCTACAATCGTCGTTCCACCATGGGACACGTCGTTTGCAGGCCAAACCTTTTACTTCTGATATGCATTTAAATGCGACATCTATTATGAATGCTGTAAAAAACTCAACTGCAGCGTCAATTCCTAACGAAGACAGGTCGGCCCATGAGATACTAGTTAGAGATCGAAATTTCTCCCAATCAGCTGTCTCAATCTTCCATCTAGGAGCGTATGGTGGATATTCGTTTTCTTTATATGATCTTAGCAGTATAGGGAAGTGGTCGCTACCGTAAGGGTTGTCGGTAACTTCCCATTCAAGTTCAGGCAGTACCGACGGGGAGACTATACTAAGATCTATTGACGAAAAGGATCGGTTTGCAAGAGAGTAATATGTAGGTTCTTTCTTATTGATAAGGCACGCTCCAGAAGAAAAAAGGAACTGTTCAACAAGGCGACCTCGCGCATCTATACGAGAGTCGCCCCACAGGGAGCTGTGCGCATTGAAATCGCCAAGAAGAGCATAAGGTTCTGGCAATTGATCGATCAAGGAGTGAAATTCATGTTTGTTCAGTTGGTAGTACGGGGGTATGTAAAGGGAGCAAATGGTGATGAGTTTGTTTAGTAGGACAACTCGAACCGCCACTGCTTCAAGGGGCGTTTGTAGCTGTAGAGGTTGACACGCAATACTTCTATGAGAAAGAATCGCAACACCACCCGATGATGCGACGGCATCATCGCGATCTTTGCGAAACGTAACATACGTACGGAGAAAGTTTGTGTGTTTAGATTTTAAGTGTGTTTCCTGTAAACACAGCACTTTTGGATTATGTTTGTGGATGAGTTCTTGCAAATCATCAAGGTTTCTAAGGAGACCTCTGACGTTCCATTGTATGATTTGTGTATCCATATTTAATGTAAGTTAGTGCTGTGTGTACGGAAACGGAAAGATGCCTTAGATTACAGAGCCCTTTCGAGGCCCTGTAATTGGTGTTTTGTTCTTTTTGAAGCGTTCGAGTGATTCTCGACGCTCCTTAGGCGCCTGGTGCGCCTTGAGGATAGGTGTGGTGTCCATTGCCTCTTGTGAGGCGCCGGACACGTGCTCTTGCGAGCGGGAAGTTTTCAGAGGGAGTCCCGCCTTGGAGGGCAAGACCCCTGCGCCCACCAGCCCGGAGGTCGATGGGACTCCCTGAGGGATTTGGCTGCGCTGGCCGTTGCCAGCGCTGGAAGGGGCCTCGGAGGTTGGGGCAGCCTCGGCTGCGCCCACCTTCGGGGTGGATGGTCCCTTCTCCTCGGTTGACGGAGCAGCGCTAGCTGCAACCGCCGCGGGGGCAGATGGCGTGACTGCCGACTCACTGCTTGTGGGTCGGACAGCCGCCGGAGGCCGTTGTGACGCTGCCCCCTGACGCGCCACTTCGGCAAAGCTGGCCTTAGGAAGGTATGCAACCCGCCTGCGTGCCTCTTTGAATGATATGTTTTCTTTTACTTTTATGGTCACAATTTCTTTTTCTTTTTTCCAGGACGGGCAGGACCGCGAGTATGCGGCATGCTCGCCATCACAGTTGACACAATGTGGAGTGTTCTGGCATGTTTCGGAGGAATGTTCTTTGTCACTGCACTTGGCACAAGTCAGCCGGCCTCGACAGTTCTGAGAACTGTGACCGAACCTTTGGCACTTAAAGCATCTAAGGGGATTGGGAACGTATGGCCTAACACGAAGTTTGATATAACCGGCCTCGATGGACTCGGGAAGGACACTTGAGCCGAAGGTGAGTATCAGGTGTTTCGTTTTGATCTCTTTTCCATCTCGCCTCATCTTAATTCGCTTAACATTGATAACATTCTGGTCACTGAAGCCCTCCAAGAGTTCAGCCTCAGTGAGCTCCATCATGTCATCGTCAGAGACAACACCACGGGTGGTGTTCATCGTGCGGTGCGGGGTTATAATTATTTGGGTTTCCCCAAATGAAACAAGTGTTGACAATTTTTCATACTGTTTTTGATTGCGGAGCTCCAAGAGGAGATCTCCGCTTGCCATCCTCGACGCCTTATATCCAGGACCAAAGACTTCAGTCAATGACTTGGAAACAAGGAAGGGTGAGATTGTTCGTACTGGTTTATCTGGTTTTGCAGAATGAATCACGTGGAAACGTGGGAAGGATTCTTTTTGCCGTCCAAAAAACTGGAATACTTCATCGGTGCGCCCTCTTTTCTGAGGGCGATCAGGAAGTGCAGGGAAGGAACTAGCCATAGAATAATGTAATTTTCGGCAATAACGCCAACCACCCACCATGGAGCCCTACAAGGGGACGCTACAGGGACTGTAAAAAACAGGTCCTGTAAGCGCCAGCTGTACGCTATCACTATAACCAAATATGAGATAACCTAGGTTGGCTATTCACACAAGGTTAACCCTTGCTGCCTGGAAAAATTGGAAGTGAGCGGAAGTTAGGAGAAGACAGGAAAGATGGAAAGTGAGGGAAAGACGAAGGTTGGAGGGAGAGCGAGAGACAGGAAAAGGCAACTACCGATTTCCCCCGGGTGGGTCAGTCCGGGGGTGCCGTCTACGTGAAGCAGAGGCCAAAGAGGTGTGTTGCCTCCGCCGGGGGGCCTTAAAGGTCCGAACACCCGGCATCGGCTCAACCTCCAGGATCCCCCTTTCCCCGGACACGGCTAAGCCGCGCACGGCTACACGCGGGAGGGTCCAAACCTCATGTGCTCGGGTACGTGGTGGCGCAACACACCAAACGCCTGCTGACGCAGACGCCCCTGCGGGGATGTGGTTGACATAGTTAGATAGATAATAAGGAACAAAAAATTCACCGACGATTACGATAGTCTCTAATGTAAGTTTGAGCGCAGCTCTATGCGTGTTTTCACTTCGCAATATATTGGCTGGAGCGGACAATGTGTCTCGTGCGGCACGTTGTGGACGGAGCGAAATGTAGCGTGAGTGTCTCGCTAATTGGGAGATCGCGAGGGGCATCGCGCGGGTGGCGCGGGGGCGCGATGCACAACAGCCGCCGCAGACAGACCGCCGCTCATGCAGCGCTTTGTTCCATATGTGGTATCGTTGGCTTCATTGGTGAACAGACGACGCGTGCTATTCTGGCGCCAACTTGCAGCCATCGTCGCCGCAGAGCCCGTCTTGTGCGGCCCTACGCTTCTCACGCTTTCGCCATGCCCTCCTCATCCGCTTTCCTCCTCGTTCTCTCTTCGCTATCGCCGTCTCTCACCTCCCGCTGCGCTCCGTGTTCGCTCTTTCATTTTGTGCTCGTTCGCTCGGTTACGAGGGACGCCGACGACGGCGCTCGCCGGAGGAACGGGTGCCTAAGAGCGGCGCTCTAAAAGGAAATGAAAGGTAACTTGTCGCCAGAAGCAGACGAACCCGCAGCCTCCGTATTACGCATGGATCGCACTACCAATTGTGCTACGGCGACGGCCATCAGTCCATCCCCTATATTGGGTATTTATGTGTACTAGATCAAACACTGAGATGCTGATGGCATCTGTCCATGCCATGGGCCATGCACTCGGGCCATGCCAGTGCCACTCGTGCCAATGCCACTGGGGCCATAGCATGGTGAAACATCTTTTTTTTTCTTTTGCCCGATAGCATACGTAGCACGTGAACTTAACCATGCGGGCACAGTGGTAATAAACCCTCGCATGCTAACTATAAAGGCATGATGGCTGCCAGATTTGAGACCTTCGCTATGTAAGAACGAGGTAATTGTAATTGTACTGGTAACTAATTGTACCGATTGAGCTGCTGTTCCTTGCCAATGAACTTATATGTTAACCATGAACAGGAGGTCCCAATTCAGTCTTTACTATGAGACATCCTTCTGTACACATATATCTGTGCAGTATTCTTATGTAATAAGATTGATTGATTGATTGATTGATTGATTGATTGATTGATTGATTGATTGATTGATTGATTGATTGATTGATTGATTGATTGATTGATTGATTGGAAGGGAAGCAGAGCAGCTCGATTTATTGTTAACCCCGACCAGGAAAGCCAACTGTAGATGATGCCAAGAAAAGCATCGGGGTAAATACCTGTAGCTGTAATTGAAAAGTCGAATAAAATCAGGAAAAGGGAAATGAAAGTGGACGAAGAGATTACCTGCCTCCGGTGGGAGCCGAACCCACAAACTGCGCGTTACGCCTGCGTTCCACTACAACTTGCGCTACGGCGACGATCATCAATCCAGTGGCCAAGTAATTGGTGGCTCAAGTTATTTTTTTCCTTGATGTAGGATTTTGTTCGGACATCACAGGGCTAAGGACCTATTGATAACCAGTCGGTAGTTAACGTTAACGTATTGATAACCAGTAGGTCGGATTAACGTCAGTCCTTTTGATCACCCCTTGTTATTAAAGTTTGTGTATTTTTTTGGAAAACACAACCAGCAACTTGATGATAATGATAATGACGACGACAAAGGTGGGGATGACAATGAAGATGATATGATCATGCCCATCGTAACGAGAGGATGGCAAACGCCCACAAGCTCGTTCTCCATCATTCCTGGTATATTAAAATATTTAAATTTCTTTCATAGATTAATCATTCTTAAACCACGGAAAATTCTACACATCTAGCTTAGGATCCCAGGTAAGCCGCATTGCATTTCGTAGCCGAAATGCATTCGGAATTAAGGCCGCAGTTTGTGGCCATTGGAATGCGTGAGAAATTGGAAGTGGTTTTCCGCAGTACTGTGTCGATTAGAATACTCCAGAATTTCCGAAAGCTGAAAGCATTGAGTTTCATACGATTACTAGAGGGAACTGGGGCGTGAGTGTCTACAGGAGCTGCCAGTGGGACAGTTCGGCCAGCATGGACGATGATGGGTAGCCCACGGATCTGCCTCAACTTCGTCCTTCCGGCATTAAATGGCTTCGAGAGTTTGCAAAGGGATCATTTTTTAAGAAAGTACTGTGTTATAAATAATAAAATAACGTTATTGAAATTGTCCGATGGCAGGATTCGGACACAGGACCTCCAGCGCAGAATGCCGATATTGAAATGAGTACGACGCGGACGCACGAATAAGCGGAAGCACTGCAATTATCAGCATTTATACGTACTTGCAGGGTCTATAAGTTAGTATAGATTGCTTTGGAGTTTAGGCCAGTTCATGCCCACATAAAGCGTAGAAAAAATGCACCGACGATTACGATACTCCCTAACGCGAAATTTGAGCGCAACCGCATACGTGTTTTCATTTCGCGATATATTGGCTGGCGCGGACAATCGGTCTCGTGCGGCACGTCGCAAACGACTTATATAGGTCGCGAATGGCTCGCAAATCAGCCAAGGTTGTCGACTGGGCGTGTTGGTATAGCATGATTGCGCAACATTTTGACGAGACACAGAGAAGAGATACACACCACAGAGCGCTTGTGGTGTGTGTCTCTTCTGTGTGTCTCGTCAAAATGTTGCGCAATCCAATCGCAAATCAGGACATCGCGACAGGCTGCACGCTGGTGACGCGTGGGCGCGATTCAGAGCAGCCGCCGCAGACAGACCTCCACTCATGCAGCGAGCTAAAGCTTCCTCTTAAGAGGAAGCTTTAGCTCCGGTGCTCCTGTCTAAGTACATGTAAAATGAGAATTCGTTTTTCTTAATAACCACTGCACCAAATTTGGTGCGGTTTGTTGCGTTTAAAAGAAAACCCTAAAACCCAGTGAGTGATGGTGTCGAAATTTTGAATTAGGTCGTCAATTTTTTATTAAAAATTGGCAAAAATAATACCTTTTCAGAAAACGAAACTATCAAGTTTACAACTCTGTAACACAGCAATCAGAAATGATACCACGATTCTGTGAATCGGGTTTAATCGTAAATCTAAAGCGGACAAAATTGATATGCTACACATGAATCTCAAGAAATTTAATAACATGAAAATATCACTTTTCCGGAACCCTCGTGCACAATGTAAGAAATTCACCTAAGATAAAAAATGACCTATCGAATTTGTCCGCTTTCACTGATTTAATGGATGCCGTTTACAGAACCGCGATATCTGTCTTTGATGCAGAGCTATTAAGTTGTAAACTTCGTGCTTCTATTTTCTTTTTTTCTTACTTTCGAATTTTTCAAAATCCTTGTAACAAAATTCAAGCCCTGAATGGAAATTCCGCTTCAGACAGTCGCTAGAATTTAACTTTCTCTCTCAAGTGCAACAAATTTTATTGAAATCGGTCCCGCAGGTGTCCCAGAAAAGCGTTTTTGCGTTTTACATGTATTTGAATTGGCCGCGTGGGAGTTAGGGCAGAGCTAAAGCTTCCTCTTAAGCTGGCCGTGAAACAAGTTCGGAAACGACCAAGCAGTTGTTACGATTGAATTGCTAACTTCGAAGCACGGTCGCCAAATCAAAAGCAGAGCGCTTAACGTTAGCCTCCTTTTGAAGCCGCGGTCACGCACTTTTCACAAATGGAGATAAGGTAAGGTAAGATAAGATAAGGTGAGCGCGGGATTGCTCGTCCGACTACAGTGTGCGGCACTTCATTTCTCGGCATAAAGTGGTACAGCACGGCTGCTGACATCTGGTGGAGCTCTACGTGTGACTGCATTCGTTAAAGCAGAAATTTCGAACTTATTTCTGACGGGCTGCCTTGTGACCTCAGAGAGGCCAAGTTCCCTTCTAACGTCTCCGTTTCCTAGCTACAACCTTTTTGTTTGCCGTCCTTAACGTTTTGCCTGAAGGGGCAACACGGCTTCCTTTTAAAAAAATGCATTCAATTTAAATCTCTCGTTCATATGTGCATACTGCCAGTAGTTTGAATGAATCTGTCTCTGCCAAATGTTTCAAGCCGTGTCCAAACGGGGAGCTTAGCTTCCAGCATAAGCGACTCCCCGGGAAGGCATCCTCGGCTAATGATCTGGATTGTGTACGAGTCTGAGTGAGCGGCCGGCAATTAACTGTCTTGGGAATCGAAGCGGCGTATTTCCAACACATCGATCTTTCACATGCGTGACACTTGCCATATGGGAGCTCAGTGATTCGGCGCGCGCTAACCCTGCGGAGAAAGTTTCTCAACGAGCGCTGCTGGGGTGTTATAAACTCAAATACGGCTCGCCGGTTTGTCGCTAACTATTTATCTTGGTAGCAACGAGGCATCCTGTCGCGCATTGTATACGCAGACCTTGCGTTATTGCTGAAAGCCGGCTATGAAGAATACGGAGCACAGAAGACATTTATGTTGTTCTCTTTGCGCTCAGAACCACTGGGTATCTGATTAGTTCCAGGCTTAGGTCACTGAGAGCGCTTTTGCTAGCAGTCGCTATAAAGAATCGCACATACTCTCAAATCCCAGCAAGCATTACGAAAGTTTACTAATTCACGATACAACAAATTTTACGTCTCTGTTTAGGGTTTAGATAAACGATGTTGTGCACTAAAATTTATCAGTTTAGATGGAGGTTGTGGTTATGCAATTGGCACCAACATCCTCTTTTTTTTCTGTTCATTGCGCTCTAATGAAAATGAAAAAAAAAAGGAAAGCGGGGCTTTATGAATACTTAAAATAGTTCGTCAGAATGCATCCGTCTATGCGATATTCTGCAAGTAAAGACGTGAGAAGGCCTAAACATCTCCGCTCGGGTGAGCAGAATAAAATAACAGAAAATATGAGCCTCATAACGCTCGCTGCTCTCATATATCAGTGGAATTCAATATATCGAGTACATTTCAAACGAAAGTACTCGAGGTAAGCCAATGTTTCGAAAGGCAGCCTCTTGCTTGGAGGCATGCGAAGAGGCTCCACGGATTCGTGCCCCTTCGGTCGCGAGGTCTCGGGATCCAATATCCAGCTTTCGATTTCTCGGTTTCTCGATATTGATCCGATTTCAGTTCTGCTCGGCGGCATGATCTTTCAGTTTCCGCGAGATGTGTTCGACCAAATTCACAACGTCGCAGTGATAGCAATATGAATTTCCGGTCTGAATAAAGAGGCACAGGTGACTCTTAGTTGATGGGATGTTTGGTCTTACCTGGTTGTTTTCTGTTGGTGCAGTTGTAGATGTACGAGACAGGGTCGTGTAGTTAGCCTTGGGTCGTGCAGTGGGCAGGGGTAATCCCTTACCCCCGCACCCCGGGGCGCCATACTTTAGGCAACCCCCCAATTACCGGCTGCTACAAAGGAGAATGTTACAATGGGATTATTTTTACAGCGTATGCTGTTGTGGGCTCATTCCAGTTGCCGTTTTGATTGGCGGTGGTGTCCGCCGCCGCCGCCACCGCCGATATCCGGTGTCCGGTGTCCATGCCGGCTATCGCCGGGAATGAGAAAAAAAATATCCAGTTCAACATGTTCCTAGGGGTGGGCAGCGCAACCCGGATGAAAGATCAAAGGAAGTGCACGATACGAACTCCACCTTTCGACAGAAGTGGTCACTGTGCTTCAATGACACACCATGACAATTTTTGAGAACCGAGCTCGCTTCTCAAGAATTGTCAGCATCTTAAGCCTATGGGCTACGCCACTCACTAGTGGAAGAGCTTCTAGTCGAGGGTTGGCGGGCATCGTATTCAGTAGGAGGGGGGGGGGGGGGGGTCGAAGGCTGAAATGAGCAAGTTTCAAGAACTTCGCCTAAACAACTATTTCTCTCCGCCCTGTTTTGAAGAGAATGCCAATAAATTACATTATCATCATCACCGAGTACAGGAGGCGGAATGTTCAATGAAGGACTACTCTATAATGAGAGCGTAAGGGTGTGTTCACGCCCAGACCACCATTGTAGACAGTCTACTTTTACGCCTTTAGAAGATGACTTCGAGCACAAGTAATTTATCGCATCTCGAACAGCCTGGAAGGCTCCTCTGTGACATGACGCCACTTCACACCGAAGATGACACTCCAAACAAATTGCACTATATTATTATACTTTAACACTTTGCGCGTGCGAGCCCATGAAGAACCCAACATCAGGCGGTTAAGAAAGCGTGACTACGTTTTCTTGTAAACAGACGACGTTCTCATAGAGTTCCAAGCGTTCGGCTCAGCCACGTATCTTGTTTGGAGCGCAAAGTAGCCCGTAGCGTTTCTGACTGCGGTGCTGTCTTCTCGAAGCTGTTTTGTCGACTTCGTCAGAATTGGAACGAGTCTTAAGACGACAGCTGTCGCCTTGTTATCTTTTTAGTTCTGTACGGCGAGCATTGGAACGCGACTATAAGTTGCGAACTCCAGCCTCGGCCACCCTCCTGGAATACTTGCCACGAAAGGCCGTATGTGGGTCCTGCTCGGAGTCACATTTACGGCTAACAGCTCTTTCACTGTTCTGGCAGCTGCAAGAAGCGCTTTCATCGCAATTGCATCAACGTACGCCCGGAAGACTAGAACGTTTTCGCGAAAATGGGAGTGAGCACATTTAAGTCCCTGTCCTACGTTCGGCGGTGATCTAAGCAAGGTAAAAAAATATGGCGGTGCTGCAGGCCCAGGAATCCCAACATTCCAGCATTTCAGCGAGATAGCGCCGAACGGTGACGCGCTTTCGTCAGAAGTTGTGCGCGCGTCTCCAGGTGTTCTAAACAAAGTGGACTCGCTCACGACATAAGTGAAACGTTTGAAAACAGAAAAAAAACATATTCTTGCGCTCACAACTGCCGCGACTACACAAGAAGAGCGTGGCAGGCACTTCGTCCTTATCGAATGTGACACGCCCACTTTTCTCGTCTACTGCTGCGGCGACGAACGACGACGTGCCACCTACTATACGACGAACGCGGCAGCCCAGCAACGCCTGAATACCTCAGTTTCCAGCGCTTCCCTATGCTTTGGTTGGTGGCAAATTCCAGCCGAGTGCGCGAAAGTGGACTGCACCAGTACATCTAACAACATGGACTGGGATGCTGCCGGCGTTGCGGCGACGTCGTTGGAAAGCCTCAGAGATGTGTTCATCTGTAGATGCCTCTGAAGGGACTTCCACGGAACGCAAGGTAAAAAGTGCCTCGTAAGGCCCAAAGGCTTGTTCGTTTCTCGGCTTGATGCATACGCTTCACTTCATGACGTTCTTGAAACAATCACGCCTGTTCTACAGGGTAAAACCGTGCCTTCTTTGAAGCTTCGGACGAAGTTCACATCGTACGACTCTTGCCGTATACATGGGAACGAAGGGGGCATTCCAGGCACTGAAATGCCCTGAGCTCGGGCCAGAGGGGTGTATCTTCCACGAATTTTACATCGAACTGAAATCGTCTCACGTTTGTGAACCCAGTGTCGAATCTGATCGCGATGTAGAGTAAGATAAAATTATATTGTCAGAATGTTAGTGACTGCAGATGAAGACTGATGAATTTCTGTCCAACTCAATAGGAGCACCTTTTGACCCAGTTTACCTTACTGAAACGTGTTTGTGCCCTGATTTGTTGGATGCAAATTATTGAACTGATGATTATGTTGTTTTCCGCCGCGACCGGTGTTAAGCGGTCACTGGTCAATTTTTTTTTTTTCTAGCGTGGTCCTCGTAGAAGTATTAAAAAGAGCTAATAGCACACCGAAGGCCCGACATTGAATCTTCGAAACATTGCGTTTGGGTAGAACTTCCGTAACGTGACTGTTGAAGTTATCTCATCGAAAGTTAGAACATAAATAAAATTCTGGAGTTTTACGCGCCGGAACCACTTTCTGATTATGAGGCGCGCCATAGTGGGGTACTCCGGAAATTTAGACCCCCTGGGGTTCTTTAACGTGCACCTAAATCTAAGTACACGGGTGTTTTCGCATTGCGCCCCCATCGAAATGCGGCCGGCGTGGTCATGATTCGATTTCGCGACCTCATGCTTAGCAGCCCAACACCATGGCCACTCAGCCACCACGGCGGATGAAAATTAGAGCTTCCAACCAAAATTGGACTGCTCTTTATTTATAACACGCTTTGACAGCCTTCCATGTTATATTGATTTTATCAAACACTGAGTCCGACTATATGATCATCTTAAGTCTTAAGTGTACTGACTGGGTGTATCAAAGCACGAACCACTGCGATTCGGTCATCGCAAGTAAGGCTTCTGCGTTTATACCTTTTATCCACATTTGTGGGCTCACGCAAAACAATGCTTTAAAAAGATTGTCGTAAATATTCTCGACGTACTACTATTCCGTTTTTCAGTAGACAGTGCGGTTTGAGCTGCGGACCCATCGGTAAAGTTTTACCTATTTCGTCCACCTTTCGTGGTTGAATTTAAGTGTGCCTTTGTAACCAGTGTGTATGTGTGTGTGTGTGTGGGGGGGGGGGGTGTTCCTTGAGGCCAATGTACTGTCATCCACAGGTGCGCTGCATCGACCTTTATCAACATATCCAATCTTTGACGTGGTCAGAAGTCCTACCTTGAACTGATGTCCATTCAGCGGCTGCTCATCTAATGTGGCTAATAACGGAAGCCATCGTTAGACGCCTGCCACAGAGAGTGTTAAAGCCTGACAAGCTTGCTTTCTGGTTCTCCAGGGAGCTGGAAATAGCTCTGCGGAAAAAAGGACGCTTTCATGCTTGCTTTAAAACACTGGCTTCGAATACTTTTACTTAAAAATTAAAGAAATGCCGCCGTTTCGAGAAAAAGTCTTTTGCGCGGGAATGTTTGCTTATGAAACCCACGATGAGCAAGACTTATTTCAAGTTTTTCAGGAAGCTCGCTAAATATAGTAACGCGCGTTTCCACAGAAAATGTGCCTTCATTACATTTATTACACTTCATTACAGCGCCTAAGTCGGTATCTGATACGTTTGTCAACTTTTATTGGCATGTGTTACCTATCTGACGACAAGTCAAACGTCGCACTGTCGTATGCCGTATCCAATGTTATCAATACATTGGCTTCACTGAGCGTTAGTTGATGCGATTACTAAGTTGAAGCCAAAACTTCCTTTGACGGCCGATGGGATCCCTCCTTTAATTATTAAAGTCTGTGACCACTTGTTTGTCACAGTGTTGGCTTTTATTTTTAACCTCTTCTTAAGCACTCCAGTCTTTCCTGTGGTGTGGACTGTAGTCGTAACCATCCAGAAGAGAGGAGGTGCTCGTCCTTCACCGAATTATCGAGCAATTTTTTTTCTGTGAGGTCTCGCAAAAATCTTTGAAGCTATTGTCCACAAGTGTCTCACTTCCCACATGTCTAAATTTCTGTTGCCGCAGCAACATGGATTTATGAAATGAAGGTCTGTTGAAATGACTGTGCTCTTACCTTAACTACAGCGCACCTCTCGTTTCGTTTCACTTTCAAGTAGGCACTATCTACTTCGATCTCTCGAAGGCCTTCGATAAAGTGGACGACTGTTTTTCGGAGCTAAAGATGGAAAGTTATGGTGTCTGTCTGATCGGCTCTAAGTGGCTTTCTAGCTACATGTCATCGAGGAAAAATTACGTGTGTGTTGACAGTGCTTTACTTGAACCCAACATTTCGTCTCTAAGTGTGCCTCAGGTTTCAATTTCGGGCCTATTGCTCTTCCTTGTTTTCATAAAGGATGCTATAAGTTGCGTTAAATTTGGAAACATTTTACTGTTTGCTGATGACTTGAGGTTGTTTGCGTGTATTTCGGCTTTGGTAGACAGCGAGAAACTTGAAAATGACACTGTGAGTATTCTCAATCGTTGCTCTAAAAACCCGTAAGAAACATCCCGTATCACGGGGACTGGAAAGGTCTCGTGAGCTAACTTAATCTCGCTTGACACACAGCAATAATCCCTTCCAATGCGGCTACACAATTAATACATTGGAATGTGAGAGGTCTGCTTCGCAATCTAGATGGCATTAAGTAACTCCTACGTGAGTTTAATCCAAGGGTGCTGTATGTGTAAGAGACACGCTTCAAACCGTCACACAAAAACTTTCTCCGACAATATGCCCTTTACCGTAAAGGCCTTAACGACGTTCTCGCCTAATCTGGCTGGGTGGCCATGATAGTGGATAAGGGTGTTGCTTGCCAGTATTTGAAGCAGCAAACGCCCCTTGAAGCAGTTACAATCAGGGCCGTGTTGTTTGATAAGCTAGTCACAATGACTTCTCTATACATCCTAACAAGCTATCAACTTTCGAAAACGAAATTCTAGAGCATTATCGCAGAACTTCCCGAGCTTTCTATTGTAGTAGACGATTTAAATGCACATAGCACCCTCTGGGGAGGTTCTCGTTGTGATCAGAAACGCTGCTTATTAGAGAACTCCCCCTTTTCCAGAAGTGCATGATTACAAAATAAGAAAAAAAAAACACATTCTACAGCGTGATAAACAAAAGGCTGTCATCTATAGATTTAAGTATGGCATCAAGTGCACTCGTACCATACGTGGAGTGGAACGTGATGAAATATCCATACGAGAATGACTATTTCCCAATTGTCATAAAGGTAGTGAAAGGAGATGAATGGTCTACACATCTGCCCCAGTGGAAAGCCGACTGTGCCGACTGTAAACGATACAGAGAGCTGACGCATTTGACCTTGGATCACATCTGTACTCTCCCTATCGATTATGCAGTGGCATATTTGACGGCGTTTACAGTTAATCGCCCTCCAAAGGAGGTGTTCCCTCGTGAGACGAGGAGTGTAAGGAAACTCGCAGAAATCAAAATAAGGCTTGGAGTCACCTTCGCGACTCTCCAACTACTGAGAACTTGATCAGCTTCAAGAAAATAAAGTCGGAAGGTAGAAGAACGCGCCGCCGAGCCAAAAAGGAAAGCTGGCAAATATGCATCTACAGTATAAATTCTAATATAGCTGAAAGAAAAGCCTGTAATAGGGTAAACAAAACTAAAGGCCGTGAAACATTCTTCTACCTTTAACATTTACACAGGTAGACAACCTTGACGACCAAGCTAATTCTCTAGGGGCACATTTGGAGTACATTTCTAGTTCATCCCATTACTCAGACACATTCATGAGATACCAGCAATAAGCCGAGCGACTCCCTCTGAATTGGAAAACAAATTGACACGAACCTTATAACCACCTATTTACCGTGCCAGAATTTCAGGCTGCACTGAATTGTTGTAATAAATTGGCCCCTGTAAACTATCGAATAGTTTACGAGATTATTGAACACTTACGCGCCGAAGCACACAAAACACTCCTATCACTTTTCAACGCCATATTCTCTGCCAGTTATATTACGTCCCCGTCCCCCACGCCTGGAAGGAGGTAATCATAATACCTATATTTAAAGAGAGCAAGGACCCGTCTTCGGCCAGCAGCTATAGACCTATAGCTCTAATGCCCCAACCACTGGCACGCGCCGAAAACTTCGGCGCGCGCTGGCAAGCGAACGCGTCGCTTCGCTTCGGCTGGAGGGAAAGGGCGCGCAACCACTGGAGACAAGCTCCGACGCACGCTGAAGCTCGAAAACTTGCTGGAGTGGAAGCCGCCTATACGCGCCTATGGGCAAGGGTGAAGCCGCGCCGAACGGCCGGCGGCCATCTTACCAGAGGCAAAAGGCAACGGCGCAAACGCGCCTGTCCGCGCTTCTACTTTTTCGCGCTGCTCATGAAGGCGCTAGCATTCAGAAACCAATGAAAACAAGTGCTTCTGGTTGTAAACGGTTATCTCCCATCAACTGTAGCAGCCAACTGGCGTGAAGAAGGCTATTTAACTGCGGAAATATTAAGGAGAAAAGCATAGCGCAGCCGCGCTTTTTCGCGTTTACAAAGCAACGCTAACGAGCGGTTCTAGTATTAAACGTCTATTTTTCTTCAACCAGAGGGAAACTGGCATGTACAAGGCAGTTTGCCAGTTCAAATATTAAGCAGAAAATCTTAGCACTGCCGCGCTCGTGCTTTTCCGCGCTGCGGATGACGTTGCTCGCATTTACAGAGCAACAAAAACGAGTGGTTCTAGTTATATCCATTTATTTTCCATCAGCTAGCAGAAAACTGGCATGTAAAAGGCAGTGTAACTGTACAAATATTAAGGAGAAAAGCGTAATGCAGCTGCGCTCGCGCTTTTTCGCTTTGCTGATGCAGCTGCTCCCATTTAGAAAGGAATGCAAATGTGTGGTTCTAGTTGTAGTCGTTTATTTACCATCAACCAGCAGCCAACTGATACGCAGAAGGAAGTTCAAATGAGCAGATATTGAGGAGAAAGTCTCACATACAGTCAAGAACACCATGACAAACATCCTACTGGTGATTGAAAATAATCACCCTCGACAAAAGTGGTCTCACTTTGTTTTTGATCAGTTCACAGTTTCGTTCTTTCGTCATGTGGTGTATTCTCACTTTTATATATTCTTCAGCGATTTTTTTGCACAAAATATAAATATGGTTATCAAGTGGATCAAGATCAAGGATGTGGTCCTCCAGTTTCTGGAACCAGTCTTCATGCTTGCGGCCTGGACGCTTCCTTTTCACCTGAAATAGGCGCCATATGTACACCTGATGAGTCTCAAGTCAGAGAAAAATAAGAGCAGTTTTAAAGCTATGCCTCGCTTGCTACCAAAACTTACTGCTTTATAAAGGTGGATGTATGTTATTTTCAAATTTTGCTTAAGCATCTTTTCAAATCATTAGCCTGTTTATTTTGTTTAGCATCTGAGCTTGCATATTAATTAGATCTCTTTACGTCACCACCGACGCGCGCTTACTGAACAGATTTGCAGACTGGAGCCGCATCTGCAGCCTACGGTTATGAGTAGCAGTTTTCGTACTTTTTATCCTATGAAAATGAAAAAAAAAAATTGAAGCTGTGCAAAATCTAGGCGCAAAAGCGGTCTCTATCCAATGTCATGGTTACAGCTTAGCTGAGGCGACCCTGCCAGACGGCAAATTTGGTGTAATTTTCATAGAATGTCATTCAAAGGTAATGCCTTTCATTAGCTGTGACAATGGTAAATTTAATGACATTAGTTGAAAACGACATCCGCGGTCTAATGAGCTCGAGAAACTCAGTCGCATTTCTCGCTTTTGCAGCTGGCAGGGCACACAGTGTTGATTTTTATCCGGCTTATCACGGTCACTTCTTCTCAACGAAAACGAGACCGCCACAAATACATCGCGCGACGTTCTAACATACTCACGGGCTTCTGTAGATGCTCCGGAAACGCAGGGAACACAGAAGGCACACTACCCGCACGCAGTCGTGTTGTCTGTCCGGTGCGGTCGAAGCACTCCGGCGTGAAATGCACACAGCAAAGACGATCTCCATCTTTCGCATGCCACCTTTCGCATGCCAACCTGTCGGCAATTCCAGGACTATTAGTCGTTGCGCACACACACACAACTTATCAGTTGACATCCATCGGCAACGCGAGCGTAGTGGCTCAATGAACGTGTTCTCGTGTACTTACAGGTGAAACGTGAGGCCACAACCCTTCTTCAGCCTGTTCGCACATCCGTAGGCAACGCAAAAGGCAACCATAATCAAATCGATGGTGTTTACATGCCCCTCACATCAAATTGCACTGCATACCAACTCACGAAAACAGCAGCGAGAGCCGGTGCCGCCGGCGCCGAGCGCGCTTTCTGCCTCTGGTAAGATGGCGGACGGAGGCTTCAGTCGGAGCGCGCTCTCTCCACTCCAGCAATTTTTATATATCCTCCTTGCTCGCTCCTCGGTTGCAGCGCACTGTTGCTGGACTATTCCGTCTTCATCCGTCAAAGTTCGGCCTAAAACAGCCTGCTGTAAACTAAGCTTGAAAGAATAAGTTAGTGATCTGTATGCGCTTTTAGATATAAAAAACACGTTTGAATAATGAATATGCACCTGCCGCAACAGTTTTTTATTTTTGAAGTAACAATAGTGTACAAAATATCGACAACCCGCCGCGGTTGCTCAGTGGCTATGGTGTTGGGCTGCTGAGCACGAGGTCGCGGGATCGAATCCCGGCCACGGTGGCCGCATTTCGATGGGGGCGAAATGCGAAAACACCCGTGTACTTAGATTTAGGTGCACGTTAAAGAACCCCAGGTGGTCGAAATTTCCGGAGTCCTCCACTACGGCGTGCCTCATAATCAGAAAGTGGTTTTGGCACGTAAAACCCCATATATTATTATTATTAAAATATCGACATCAGCGCTCGCGCGTCGTCTGTCTGCAAGATCGTTTTGCAAACACCTGCACGACGATGCCATATATCAAAAACTGTTGCACCATTTCATTTTTTTTGGTAGCTTATTGCACAGCCAACTATGTAAGAATTAGGCGTGCAAAGTATAACTGAAAAAAATCTGTGTTGGAAATATTGCCACGTAGTAGTGACGGTAAATAAATAGTGCCGTCTCAATCGCAACGATAGCGGCGAGCAATGTCGGCAATCGTAGAAAATCTCATCTGCGGGTCAAGCGCATCGGTTTGCATACGGCAGTCGTCGAAAGTTACAGCCTATTCGCTGGTGCCCGCGCGCCTTCCAGAAACTACAACACAATTCCTGTCGCGTATGCAATCAGATTAGCAAGGTTCGTCGACAACAGACAGAACCATCGATAACATTCGCGAAACTTCCGATACATTCAGGCGCATCGTGCAGCGAGCGATAACGTTTAACATTTTTTAGCCGGTGAAATACGGTAACCGGACACAGATAAAGCATCCGTGTCAATATAATTATGCTTGTTGGTACATGAAAGAAACGTGAAAAAGTGGGTTCTGAGAAAAATCAGTACAAACGAATTGAAACACCTGTAGCACTCACAGAAAAAAAAACTAGGATAGCTAAAATGTATGTAATTCGTATCTTGTCTCCCCCCAATTCTTGATTCTGTCAAATCTAGCCCATGGAGCACCTTTCTTATTCTAGGTTGTTTTGATGCATCAACACCACATCCGGAGGCCTTCACATTGAGTGTATTGCTAAAAAACATTTTCACAGTGTAAGGGCCATGTTCTATTGTAACTGGTTTCCACATATCAAGTTTGCCTTTCTTTACATTAATGAAATGACATACCGTCAGATAATACAAGCTTGAGAATTAGAGGGTTTTAATAGGAGTCTTTCGTTGCCCTTTGCCAAGTCGTACTATCGAAGCACTTATTCGAATGTATGGGAGCAGCTCATTTGCATAGTATAAGAAATATATAAACAGGTTATTTTCACAATTTATACACTTCGTCACCACAAAAAGAAAAATTGCAGTTTATTGTTTTCAGCCTGCTATGATGTGTTGACTGAGAAAGATACATTCAATTTTTTTCTGCGAGGCACGGAATAATTGCTGTGGCACATTATTTTATTGCGCAACACTGCATACAGTAGCCAGCCATTATTAAAACTCGGAAGAAATCAATAGCACAATGCATATGATCAGGCACATAGCATATTATTGCACTTTCTTAATTCATGCCAGAACGACGACCACAGGCGTCCTTCTCCAACAAGGTCAGCATCCATCGTGCCTCCTTACCATCGGGCTTCACACCCTCAGCACGTTCAACCTCAGCTTTGTGGTGTTTAAAGCAACCTCAAGTGCGTCTTACGGTTTCAGGGATAAGAAAGAAGACCGTCCTGCCTACCTTGGCCTTGAAGCAAGCAGCTCTGGATTGTTTGCACACTTTCTACTTTGATCGAGTCCACATATATACGGATGGTTCTTCCACTCAGACCAGCTCCACCAGCGCAGTGGTTATACCATCATGATCACTAAGCAACCAATACAAGATTTCTCACTTGACAACATCGACCGGTTCGGAGCTTGTTGCCCTCCGAGGTGCCGTTGATTATATTAATATCCAACCGGCTAATCGGTGGGCAATATTCTGCGATTCAAAGGCGGCCTTACAATGTCTTCTGTCATCTCTTCGTCGCGGGTCATGTGAACAACTCGTGTTGGAGATACGAGAAATGCACCATCACGTGATCAAGAAAGGACACGACGCCGTGTTTCAGTGGCTGCCTGGTCATTGCGGCATCTCCGGCAATGACCTCGCTGACGAAGCTGCTAGGAAAGCCCACGAAGGAGCAACCCTTGTTTCCATACCTTTATCGCGGACCGACGCAGCCCAACACTTAGGCAAGCTAGCGCACTCTTTTGACATTGGAAAAGTGGCACACACGTGAATTCACTCAACATCGATTGCATTCCCTCGATCCTTCTATGCAACTGCGGCTGTTACCAGGTCTTCTGCGAAATGAGGAAACAGTGCTGTGCCGCTTACGTTTGGGCGTCGCATTCACCAGTGCATATGCATTTTTGATTGGAATGGCAGATAGCGCCGAGTGCAATGCCTGCGGTGTCGAGGAAACCATAGAACACCTAATGTGCTACTGCCCATCTTTTGAAGATGAAAGGCAAGACCTCTGCAGAGCTCTCAATCAGCTAGATGGAAAGCCGTTCACCTTGAACAAGATCTTGGGAACATGGCCTCGCATATCGCAGCTACAAAAGGCCACAAAAGTGCTGCTGCGATATTTGAAAGATACCGGATTGAGTCAGCGTCTGTGATCCAGACTGAGTGACCGACTGATATCCCCAGTGTACTTTCTCTTCTTTTAATCTTTCCGTCCCCCTTTCCCTTTCTCCAGTGTAGGGCAGCCAACCGGGCTCAGTCCTGGTTAACCTCCCTAACTTTCATCTATCATTTTCTCACTCTCTTCTTAATTCATGCCCTTTTTTTTAATTGCACAAAAGCTACTGCACTAAAATAGTATACTAGTACATACTTAAAATCACAATTTTATACTGCGATAATAATCAATCATTCAAATTTTTATTGTAGTGCCCAGGAACAGCTAGAGAGCCTTTGTACTGGTGCACTTAACGAGCACTATGTGAGACAAAATGTAGAGAAAACATGAATGTAGTAGACAAAAAATGGAAGATAGAGAAACAAATAGGGAAAAACAGAAATGCGGAAAAGTAAAAGGAAGTTAATCCTACGTGATTATCTACAGATACACAATACACAGGAAATGAACTCTAAAGTATGTTTTGGAGTCGAGTCTTATTAGCACAATCTTGTAACAAGCCCAGGCAACGAATGTGGAATGCTACCTGGTATACTGTTGCGGCACAAACAAATGCATATGATCAAGAGGCTTTAAGGAATGTATAATGTCATGGACCACCTTATACAGGAACAAAAGGTGCGATTAATTAAGACTTGATTGATTGATTAGTAGAGTTTATTGGCACAAGGGCCAGATTAATTAAGACTTGAATCTAGAGGTGCGAGTTGAAGTATATTTGAGAAGGCTCAACTGTGGTCGCCAGAATGGCAAAAGTGCTGCTTGAAGATAGACATCAATTTATTCTGGATGCGTTCAATTAGGTCAGAATTAGATTTGCTCATTGCACCCCCCTCCTACAGAGGCATACTCTAGTAGTTGGAGGCACACAGCAGCATTTCAGAAACACAACAGGTGAGTGGAAATCATGCAATATATGGCATGCAATTCCAAGAGCGTGAAGGGCATCCTGTGTAATTATCTATGTGAAGAGAAGCTTAGCATTTTGTCGAAGTACACACCAAGATTTTTCATTTCATCGACCCTAAGGAGTGAAGCATCATGTAGGGTGCATCAAAATTTTACATGGTGCGTTTTGTGCATATAACTTAATGCCATAGTGTTGGAAGCATTTAAGAGTACTTATTGCTTCTGCACCAGTTTGAGAGTGAAAAAATGTCTTTATGGAAGTCGATGCAGTGGTGAACACTGTTGACAGTCTGAAATAGTCTGAAAGTCTGAAATGTCGGCACACAAAGTCATGCTGTTCATTTCTTAAAATGCTCTTAGCACTAACAGAAAGCGAGGAATCCCATATCGATTTGAACACCTGACGCACTGAAGGGGATAGATATAGGTCGGCAGTTAGTAACTGCACATCTAGCACCTGATTTGTGCATGGGCAATGTTCATGCTACCTTCCGAGTGCTAGAAAAGGTGCTAGACTTTAGGGAACTATTGAAGATGCTTGTGAGAACGAGGAACAAGTATGCTTCCATATGTCTTAACCCTTTCAGACACCACTCCATCCCGTTGATTGAAAAGTTGCTTTCACCACATCTCTTGCATCCTCAGAATCGTAGAAAGTGTACAGCTGCAGCAAATACTAAGAATTTTCAATTGTTTAGCGAGTTTTGTCAAGTTTACAAAATTTCGACTCCATGCGAAAACTCACTACAGGAACACAAAATATGAAAACATGTACTATTTCGTGTTTTGAAAATCTTGATAAGCACTTATCTAGCCACTTGACAATTATGCCTGGTGCACGACATTGTAAAAAACAATGAAAGAAGTGAACCCGCTACATACAACATACTGACACAGAGTAACAACACCCAGCCGTCTACCTTCCCACTCATTTTGTTAAAACATTCTGCACATTATTCAAAATTGCAGCACAGTTCCAATAATAAGTGTTTCAAGATGTATGAAACACATTTTAAATACCATTACTTTCATCAGTGCTTTTGCTATTGATGCACGCTCCTGCTGTGCCCAATTGTGTAGACAGCGTCTCAAAGGGTTAAGCTCTGTGGAGGAAATACCATCAACACCACAAGAAAGGGAAAGTTTAAGGCACTTCATATACTTGGAAACGAGGTTTTCATTGACTGTTAGCATACACTGCGCCAGACTGAGAAGGAAGGTTACTTGAAGCATATTTCACACCATATAGCAAACAGAAATGTTCTGCAAAGGCATCAGCGGTGTTCGAGACAACACCACTATGTTCATGAAGAAGACGTACATCTTTGGCACTCCTTTTAGAAGAGAGAGCCCACAAAGCTCCAGAAATATTTTGAATTATGTGTCACGCTGGCTTCAACACAATCAATGTGGTCAAAGTGATGATTCTAATAATAATAATAATAATAATAATAATAATAATAATCTTAGTGGTAACTTGGCACACTAGACTAAAAAGAAGGCTGATGCCTGTATGTTAGAGCATCTGATAACCAGCCATCTAAAGCAGAAATTTGCAGGATGCAGAAGACACTTCCTTCCCCTCCACGTGCACACACACTTGCTCAATAACACAGCACGGCACACACGCACACATTCGGCAGGTGCACAACACACAGGAGTGCCAATGAAGTCTGGTTCCAAGGAAGGAGAATCCAAATCGCCAGGGGGGTGGAGAGAAAGCTCTGCATGCCAGATATAATCATGGAGTTGTGGTGTCGGGCCATAGAGGCGTGATGAGGGCTCAGGCTGTGCTGACCACTTGTTCAGACGAACTGAAGAAAGATTAGTGCTGTCCGGAGAGACGTCAAACACCCTGCAGTATAGACTAGTGCAATGTTGCGTTGGTATTGCAGGGTGTGCTACTTGAGGGGTTTGAGGCAATCCTCGAAGGCTGGCATGAGCTTGTGACAACCGAAAAGACGGGAGTAAAGGGTGCGTATTGTCCGGCGCTGAACAAGCTTAAGCTTGTTAGTGTCGCGAGTTTGGTACGGGAACTATACTGATGAGCAGTACTCAAGTCGTGACAGAATGATAGAAGTGTAGAGTGCTCGGAAAACCTTAGGTCATCAGGGAAGGGAGACACGGGACACAAACCCAAGAAAGGGCCGGTGCTTACATACAGTGCTGGTGACATATGCGGAAAAGTTGAGAGAACAGCTAAATGCTACACCCAGGATGGGAAGGGCCCGAACAGTCTTTATAGAAGTGCCTCCAAGGAAGAAGGTTGGACGTGCAGCAGTTTCGTTGTAGCTGATACGCATGGCAGCACTTTTTACGGTGCTACTACAAAGTTTGATATTGTAGGCCCAGTCGTTCACCTTTACGGAATGTATTTATTGTAAGCACATATGCTGTGCATCGGCATATTGTTGTTGTGGAAGCGTTAACTTGTTAATCAAACACATTCTCCGCAGATGCATTAGTAACTTGGTTTTGAGTAGATCTTTGTCCTGACTACAATTTATAGTATCGCAGCAAGAAACATTTTAGTAGAGGCTGAAGGGATTCCAGCAGTTTAAGCATACTGACTGCACAAAACACTGATGACACCTTTTCACCTTCCCCACAATGCACTCACACCATCTACACTTTCCATAAGCAAAAAGTGAGATAAAAAAATCAATTACAGTTTCATTGACTCAGTACTTGCTGCTTCTGAAGCGGGCATCGAAGCAATCGTGGTATACGCTGCTACATGCATATGTCTTGCATGATGCAGGTCCTGCTATGCACTGCACACAGGGCACACGTTGCAAACAGATAATTTCTTTTTGCAGTGCTCAACTATAACGACACACTGACTCAAACATGACTGCGTTGTCACGTATGCTTCAGTGCGTCAGTGTTCTTGATTGCTTCACGAGCGATTTATGCCCAACTAGCCCAAAAGACGGACGCACTAGAAAGAAGTGAGTGAATGAGTACAGTGAACTTGTACTGAACTGGATTCACATGCCGAATAGAAGAGCGCAGTGTCAGCTGAAACAGGCGGCACGGCTGATTATGTAAGTACTTCCAATAGTTCGGCTACTAGTGTATTTCGCTTTCGGAAGTTATCTTTAACACTGGAAACAGCGCAGAGCTTGACAGTTAAACTTGAGTCAACCGACACCACACGAAACACGCCGCGGTTGACCAACCCAACTTCCACACGGTTCATTCACCACATCACAGGTCACACGAAGTCAAGAGTGCCATATTTTAAATCACTGCAGCACCAAACGGACATGAATATTCACTTCCTTCGACAGAGTTTCTTAGCTGGCCTCGTTCACTCGCCAGTTACGAACTCGATGGAGCCGCTAGGCCTACGCATAACGTAAACAACATCGGCGATAGGCGAGTGCTGATTATCCAGACTTCGGAACTCGTAAACATGTTTCCATTCGTTTTGAGCACAACAAAATACACATACAACAAGCACAGACGTTGCGGTAATCGTGATTCGGTTGGCTGTTTTAGCAGACGATCGCACTGAGCCCGGCGGAACCCAGTGGGCAGGTTGGATTAGTCGGCGTCGTTCGAAGTCGCTTCGGATCCACGTCGCACTGCCACAACCCACGGTCGTCGGTCGTGTCGTCGTCTGCCTACTATTACAACACTGTCTTTCACGAACACTGTCGCGCGCGTCGTACGCCCAAGGAACTCGGACGATCGTTGGTGCCGGCGCCTTCGTACGGGCGGCCATCATAGGCCTAGCAGCCGGAGGCTCCGCAGCCTCCGATTGGTTGACGCCTGCGAGGCGTCGCAGCCTCCCATTGGTGCACGCCGGTGCAGCTTCGCCGCGCGCCGGCAAACTCCTAGCATCGGCAGAAGACATAATCGCTGCGCGACGTTCCGCTTCACCGAGTTCCCGACCGACGCTTTGACGCATTTGACCCTTCGGCGCGCGCCGAAGCTTTCCAGCGCGTGCCAGTGGTTGGGGCATAATAAGTTGCCTGTGCAAACTTCTTGAGGAAATGACTAACCGGCCCCTGGTCCATTTGCTTGAAAGCAAAGCAACAAAAAGCTAAATCCTTAGCAGTGCGGTTTCAGGGAACGTAGATCCTCAACAGGTCGCCTTGTCCGCATCGAGACAAACATTCGTGATGCCTTTGTGCACAACCAGTTTTTCCTATCGGTATCTTACATGTGGCAAAAGCGTATGACACTACTTGGCGTTTCAGAATCACTCGTGATCTGGCTAGAATGACCAACCGAGGCAACTTGCTGAACGTGATTCAAAGGTATTTCTCGAACCGCACATTCCGCGTTCGGATTGGTAACGTCCTATCTCGTCCATTTACTCAGGAGACTGGTATACCATAAGGTGGCGTGCTGAGCTGCCCTTTATTTGTTACAAAAATGAACTCGCTTTATGCTATGCTATCGTACCACGTACGATGTTGTATTCCATATATCTGGATGACATCCAAATAGGCTACAAATCATGTAATCTTAGTATCTGCGAGTGGCAAGTACAGCTTGGCTTGAATAAGTTGTCTAAGTGAGCGGACGAGAACTGTTTTAAATCAAACCGTCAAAAGGTTCCCGTAATACTCTTTTCGAACAAGAGAGGTGGGATACTGGTCCCCGTTATTGATGTTAATGGAGAAGTGCTATCTGTGAGCCATGAACATAAATGTTCAGGCCTCATCTTAGACTTTAAGTTGACTTTTATCCCACACTTGAAATATCTCAAAGCGAAGTGCCTGAAGACAATGAGCCTACTAAATCTCTAGTCCCGCACGTATTTGGGAAGTGACAGAAGGTGCCTCTTGAGCTAGTACAGAAGTCTCATACGGTCATGCCTTGACTATGCAGCCATTGTCTATAACTGTGCTACGCCTTGAACTGCTTTGAAGATGATGGGTTCCGTCCATCACTTAGGTATCCGTCTTGCTACAGGCGCGTTCAGGACTAGTCCCATCCTAGTTCAATCCAACGAATGGTCTCTACATTTCTAAAGAACATATTTAGGTTTATCCTACGCCCTGTAGGTGCAATCAAATATTCATCACCCATGCCATTTAGTTATTCGCGATTCGTCCACGGCAACGCTGTTCCGTAACCGTCCAGCCACTAGGCCGCCTCTGCCCCTCCGGTTGTAAGCACTGTTAGCAAAAACAGGCGCCTCTCTTCTAGAGGATGACCTAAGGACTCCCACGCGGCTTCCAGTGCCTTGGGAATGGCACACTAAGCTGTTTGACGTCCCTTTCGTAGAAATATCAAAACGAGCACCTGACTCACATATACATTCCCATTTTGAACTTCACGAGGAGTATTCCTTTGCTGAATTTTATACAGATACTTCTAAGGGGTCTCCTGTTGATGTTGATTACGCAGCTCTAGGACCATCGTTTTTAATACCCGGTGCATTGATCCCGCATACATGTATTTTTACAGCGGAAGCATGTACGATACTTATATGCGTTTTCGCAAAAACGAGGTTTGACTGTGCAGAGGAGAAAGGACGCCTTCCTTTTGCCTTTCTTTCCGCACCTAGCTCGGGCATCTCGCCATAGCCATCCACACGCTGTAAACCCGGAACGAACCCGTACAAGGACCTTCGAGAGGTCCTTTTTTTCACATACGGCACAAGGCTGAAACTGAGACGTAAACAAAGAAGCTTGAAAAGAAGTTAATGACCACACAGGGAGAGAGGGAACGAAAAATACTAGGCGTAGCGCTAAGAAGCAGACAGACAGCGCTGTGGAATGAAGGGCAAACGGTAATAGCCGATATTCTAGTTGACATAGATGGGGTAAATTAGAGCTGGGCACGCCATGTAACTAGTAGGGCAGATAACTGACGGACTAATAAAGTTACAGCATGGGTTCCAAAAGAAGTGCAGCGCAGTCGAGGACGGCAGGTAATGAGGTGGTGCTGTGAAATTAGGAAATTTGCAGAAATAACTTGCCTTCAGTTAGCGCTATATAATGGTAACAGATCGCTGGGGAAAGTTTTTGCCATACAGTGGACATAAAAAAATTGACTGATGAGGACGATGACGACGATTCAGTTTAAAAACCGCCATTGAGAGTCGTCATATAACATTTGAACAAAATACTGCAATTTTCATTAACACCTTCTCGTGTAATCTCCCTCTGGGAGCCTTGAGGAATAAATAAATAAATAAATAAATAAATAAATTGATCAATTTATAGATAATAAATAAACTCGCTTCGGCTGTGAGTCAACTGGCTGAGCTGACTACCGATTCTTTTTTTTTTCGTAAGCTTACTCAGCTCCCTCTGCCCAAATTCACAAATACTTCTTACGCTAGAACTGTTCGTAAGAGAAAGCTTCAGCCAATCCTGATGCCGGATGTGTTATTAGCGAAAGCGACCGGCTAATTAGCGACAAGCACTTGCGACAGAAAAGTCTTGTAAATTCGGCCTCTGGCCTTTTGCTGCGAACGCAGCCCAAATGAGATTGAACTCCTTTCTGCCAGAGCTGGCACTTCCTTCGCATTCACAATCGTTGATAAAGCCTCTATTGCCCAGCTCTCCTCGCACAGTTCTTACGAACACGTCTTTAGAAACATTTATTTATTTATTTATTTATTTATTTATTTATTTATTTATTTATTTATTTATTTATTTATTTTACTGAACACCTCTCCAGGTGAAAGCATCGAACTGAGGAACCAATCCATCTTCGCCGTTGATGCACAGTGCGGGTGCTGTCGAGAGCGATTGGCTCGAGAAAGTTTTACTCTCGGGTGTGAGATGCCGTTTCTCCCGCGCTGCTGTCATGCTATGTGGCCGCGATCGGTATAATAAATTGTTCGTCTTATTTTCGGGTATCCTGGATCGGTCTGCTTTCTTTCGAATAAATGAAACCTGCCTGAATACACCGGCAACTGATCCCGACAACAAACAGCCCATACCTTGAGTTTTCTGAAGCATGCGTGGCTTCGGCTTTCCGAGGTCAGTGCTTTCCTTTTGGTTTCACAGCAGATTTACATTTACTGCAACTGCGCTTGGTGCAAATTTCAGAATTCTTGACATCAAAGGAAAGAAGAATTCTGGACTACTTCCACTGAAAATCGAGATGCGTGTCAGTAACTAAAGCAATAAGATTACAAGTTAGCCTGTACATCTGTCTACCTATACGATCAATATTTGTTTCGCTTATTTATGTTTGTTTATTTTCTTGTTTATGTAACTCTAAATCAACCGGGTCGCATAACCTGGATGGACTTATTGCGAGTTGTAGCGTACGAAAAATTCCTGATAGCTTCTTCTGTGTAATATTGCAGAACGGTACCGAGGAGGTGGATAACACTTGCCAGAATAATAACAATCCGACCGAATATGTGCCTGCAGCATTCACATTTCATCGAGCTTGATGCGAAATGAGATATTCGTCTTATAGAAAAGCAGTAAGGAGTAAGGTACAGTGACAAATTTCTCGCGCAGTGCAATTTTGCCCCCGCCTCCGCCCCCAAGTTTTTTTTTTTCAGAATCGGAATTTATTGTGAGAAGTTGGGTAACATTACGAGTATTTATTATTCACAAGGAGGTCCCATAGTCAAATACTGTATCGGGGCCTCCTAATGCAGTACTAGTACTCATCTCATTCCAATATATAATCCACGACGTGTGTAGAACACATGCCGATATGTTAGAGTAATTTCGTGTATCGTTGCTGTGTTAGTTGGTTCGTCACGTAAGCGATTGTTTACGTTTAGTCCTAAGCAAAATATACTTACCGAAAGAAATTCAGCTCAGCTTACACCACAAAGCATTTTTTATCCTTCCTTATATTTTCTCTATTATGTTCAAAGTTAAATATATTAGTTAATTCTCCTCCGACGTTAGTTTACAGCCACATCAAGTGAATTTGTTTCTGCGCGAGATGTTTACATCGCAGCGAGTGACGTCAATCTCGCAAGCACGAACAGGCCTTTCCCTCTCACCTCGTCCTTGTCTGCGCTGCGCCGATTCCTTCCTTGAACACATTTTGCTTAAGAGGAAGCTTTAGCTCGGGTGCTCCTATCTAAATACTTGTAAAAGGAGAATTCGTTTTCCTCGGCAACCGCTGCACAAAATATGGCGAGGTTTGTTGCATTTAAAAGAAAATCCTGAAATCTAGTGACGGTTGGTTCCGAATTCTTTTATTTAGGTCCTCAATTTTTTTATTTAAGAAATTGGCAAAAAGCGAAAGTAAATATTCAAAACACTAAAATTTTCAGAAACGACACTATCGTGTTTAGAACTTCGTAACTCAGCAAAGAAAAGTGATAACATATTTCTGTGAATTGCAGCTAATAGTACATCTAAAGCGGACAAAATTCATATGTTACACATGAACTTCAAAAAATTTTGTAATGTGAAAATACACCTTTTGCAGAACCCTTGTAAACTACGTAACAAATTTACGTAAGATATAAAATGACATATCGAATTTGTCCGCTTTAAATTGTCTAATGGATGCCGTTTACAGAAAAACGATATCTGCTCTTGATGCAGAGCTATGATTATGTTAACTTCGTGATCCAATTTTTTTTAACTTTCAAATTTTTGAAAATTTCTGTAACAAAATTCAGGACGTAAATCGAAATTCCGCTGCCAGTAGTCACAAGATTTTAACTTTCTCTCTCAAATGCAATAAATTTCATTAAAATCGGTCCAGAGGTTACCTCAGAAAAACGGTTTTGCGTTTTACATGTATTTGAATCGGCCGCGTGGGAGTTGGGCCCGAGCTAACCGTAAACCATTGTCTACAGTTTCAAGTGGCCGCCTCTCCTCCACAACGTATACCCTCTCCATGGTGCTCGATTCAAAGCAAGCCACTGCATACTTCAGCAAGAAGCCTCTGAAACGTCTTTAGTATAAGCATATAATATTTCGGTTTCCGATATGGCACAGGTACGCAGAGTTTTTCCTTTAGCAGTACCTCTCACACACGGCAACCACTTAGAAATAAGAGTCTTCCTCCCAAAAACGCCTCCTGTTTCTTCTTTGCAATAAGACCTTGGATCATCCACGTCACCACACTTTGTTCCTTTATGCCAGACACGTAGCGCACATAGCTGGCTGCACACTCAGCAATCGCTGCAGCAGCCGCGAGCTGTGGGCCGAGCGGGCGACAGTGTATCTTCCTTCCTGCATGGATCTCAAGTCCTCGTGCAATGCGAGGACTTGAGTATCTTGCGAGTATCTTTCCCACGCGGTGCTTGGTTGCATCTGGTATTGCTTCGACGCGGGCGCTTGGTGGATGCTTCCGGCGTGGCGCCCAATATTGCTCGCGCCGAGAAGGCAAACCCCTGATATGAGGTTGGGTGACTCCGAAAATGCTGAAGCAGACCTTGTTCACGACCCTGTACGATTGCGATCGCCTGAGACCCGCAGGCATTTCCGGGGCATAATCATATTTCAGGTTGGTTCTTATTACCGACTATTAGGGTATACGAACGTGAAAAGCCTTATTATATGTTTTTTTTTTTTTTTTTTTTTTTTTTGGGGGGGGGGGGGGGGTAACGTCATGGTCAGATGCTGAAAGCTGCGTCTCTTGGTATCTGGAAATGGAGACATCCCTACCCAATTTTTATGGCAAAAACCGCACTTATTTGTATAAACACAGCTTTGTGACATAGTTTGCTGGGTTGGCATGTTTGTAGCTGCCGGCTCCGTGTTTATCCGTTGTACGTGAAATTCAGATCGGCGTCGCTTTTTGTCATCTCGGATGACAGTCTATATTGACTTAGCCTTAATTTTCATCAAACCTGAGTTACTAAGATTAGACTACTCTCATACTATTCCGCATGCGCCAAGCTGACTTCCTACCTGGCATGAATATTTTACGTAACCGTTATTTGCTCTCGTCTCTCCTTTGTTCACACGCGGTGACCTCTCTCTTTATGTAACCAATCCCGAGTTAACTTTCAAAGGACTGAAGGTCATGTGACCTACGAGTTGCCTCACGAGGATTTAAGCACTGACAGACTGGTGAATCAGCTTATCGCAGTGAAGCAACTTAAAGGTTTTTTTTTCCATAAAAATATTGCAGTTTCTATTGTAGCATTTCAGCAGGAACAAAATCACTTTAGCGGACTTTGTTGAAATTCTTAACGTCGTATTAGCTTGGTTTTGGCGGTCAAACGAAAATCATGATTTTATCTGCTTAATTGTGCTGCTGCTGACGGGGACACACTGTGGACGCAAGCAGGGTGATTGTCATCGTAACCGTAAAATGGTACCTCACTTCGAGTTAATCCGGCCGTATGTTCATATTTGCGATAACAAGTTCTCCAGGACTTTCAGTCGCTTTTATTTTTACAGCAATGTTGCCGAAGGCAGGTCCGCAACACCTTTCGTTCGCGACGGTGAATCCAGCCGGTGACGACTTGGGTGCGGCGACATCGTCGATATTAAATTTCAAAGAACAGCCGTCAACGCAGCCTGCGTTGAAGACTCGAAATGCAATAAATCAATTACAAAATAAAGATTACCTTTTGGGTAAGTCATTGCGCAGTTTACTTTATCAAGTAATTTCTCATTTCCGCTTCCCACAGAATTTCATCGGCTCGAGATTGCTCAACTAGGAGGGGCCCCAAATCCAGAAACAATTTGGGAGTTTTATGCCATAGAGTAGTTTCTTTTCTTTTTTTTTAGGGGGGGGGAGGGGTCTAACATTAGCTTTAATACTATCTGGTCTCATTAGTAAGTTCGCACGCTGCTTTTTTTATTTTTATTTTTACCGCAGAAAAAGGTTTTTTCTCGAGGTCTCCTGCGGGCTTCCGTTTCACTGAAACGATCGCCATTGCCCCCACGCGACGCAAGCAAAGTAGTTCAGGAAGGTGGCACATATGTATCGAGTCTGCGCATACGTTTAGCCATCTGCACCTATGTATAGAGGCCCATTACCGGCTGTCTTCTATACGGAAGTATACAACGAAACAACGAATGACCGATGAGGAATCGCACTGCAAGAAGTATAGGCATTTAAGCGCCGTCATTACTTTAATAAGCCACACTGATTTATATGGGTTTTTTTCTTGCCGTTTTAAAGCGAATCGCTATTTGGTTTCGCAGCCCATTTTAGTAGACGAATGGGCGCGTTCGGTGCAGAAGACCAACTAGCTTTCTGAAACGCACGTCTCAAAGAGCTTGTTCCGGCTGTTTCGATCAGCATATCTCAAACTGCGGGTCATGACCTCAAAATGGGTCTTGAGCCTTTTTCTGGGGTATCACGGAGGGTCCAACCATCACTGTCACCGATGATGTCAATGCATGTTACCGACCTATGATTACACGCTTTCAGCTATCCGCTTCCCTCTTCGCACTCCTCCGTTTATTGGCGCGAGACGATGAAATCTTGCCTGAGAGGTAGCCAAAGAAATGCTACCGCATCTATAATTCGGGACTCAAGGGCTAAACTACATCCTTCTCATTAAAGCATATGGTTAAGTCAATCCTTGTTAAAAATAATTAACAAGTACTTTAGTAGCGCTGACTGCAGTGCTTAACATCATCTAAATAAATAAAATATATATGTACCGCATAATTGCAAAGCGGTAAATTTTCAGAACACTTATAAAGGTGTGGTGTCGTGGTAGGTTTGGTAATGCTAAAAGGGGTCACATGCTTGAAAATTTTAAGAAACACTGGTTCAGATGCTGTTGCCGGTGGTGGACGTTTGTCGTGTTTTTCGGTCGCTCAATATTTTCTTGCCTTCTGGTTCCTGCTCTGAAAATGTGCTGTCGTCCTATGAGTAATACACATTTCAGTGCCATATACTTGCATACCTGGCCACAAATGGCCACTCAGTGGCTGCTGTTTCTGCGATAACGTAGTTTGTTTCAGAAATAAAATTGTGCTAAATTTTGAAAATAATTTTAAAGGAGACACGCCGAACTTCGTCGAATGCACGAACATAGTGCAGCATATTAAAAGGCTGGGGTACAGTGAAAGAATAGGTGGTGTCCATATCCCCACCCCAGTGACGTCTTTCTCCGAACAACAGGATCACATCTCAAAGGCTACACTTTTTGCTTGTTGCATACGCCGGAAGGGATTCGGCAGCTGTCAACACGTCATATTCTCCGTGTTTTAGGCATCATCCATTGCATCCGATATAGAGAGGAGTTTGTAAAGTCTTAGGTACCGTATTTGCACATAAATAACGCGTACACAAATTTAACGCTGGAAAGAGAGAGGGGGGGGTGGTGTCTTTCGGTCTTTACGGGAGAGAATTACAATCATACATTACAATTACATTAGATTATATGTACAATTATACATTAAAATTATAGCTCGAATATAACGCGAGGCGCGTGCTAGATTAGAAAAATACAAAGGACGCGTTATATCCTAACTTTCGGGCAGTGGCAAAACTGGTCCCTAGGACTTCCGGAGACTGGTAGAACGGCCTTGCCCCGCTCGGCTGTCTTGGATGTGCTTGGTGCTCGGGTTGACATGCATCTGCATTGAAAACGCCGGTCCCCCCCCCCCCCCCCCACCCCTTCTCCCGAATACGATACTTACTCCCGGTATCCTTTGTGACGAAGGTAAGGCGCAATTCTAATCCATCTTCTCTCACATTGCCGGTGTCATCGTCTGGTCTGACACCGTGGGCCATTACTGGACACAGAGCACTACAGGTCCAACAGGAAACGTGGGCCGGTCTCGGAATGGTAAACTTGGGCCGCCATCTTGCCACGCATGGCCCAGTAATCGTCATGCTGCGCAACGCGGCACATATGACGAACAGTTTGATAGCATTTATATAACATTTATATATCACGCAAGCTTCGATTCACATATAACCCGGCACATGCGTTGGATATGGCGTCAATATGCCTGCGTAAAAACACATGCACCTCACAAAACACACAAGAATGTTTTCGCATGCTTTGACAATTAGCGGTGGCTAGCTAACATAGCGAAGATTCATCGGACAGTAATTTGTTGCGTGGCTGATACAAGTGCAGGCACTCGGGTTTCCTTCGCCACGTGACGCAGGCCGAACAACAGTCTAACAGGGTCACGGAGCCAGCTTGAAATGGCAGCGCTACGCACTTCCCTTCCTGCGCATCCTGCCTTGATTCCTTGGCCAGCGGATTAATCTTTCTCTTTCTAATATTACTAAAACCTTAAGCAACCTGAATATGCAAAAACTGCCATAAATACCTTCATATGTCGCAGATGTCTTTTATTTTAATCTCTCTAAGACAAGTAGCAGAAAGACAAAAAAGTGAGATTTTATCCTTCTATTATTGCAATTTAGTTTCGAAAGAGGAGATAAAACGATAGCAGTTCTAACCCCCCTATTCAGAAATGCACATTAAGTTGAATCCGATGCTTGGCTTTATTTAAATGACGCCTGGCGTTACGTGCCCAAAGACGGTCACTGCATTTCCTTCGGCGCGTTCACGATAGGCGTCATCTAGATCAATTCAAGCATGGGCTTCAACTTAAGTTGAATTTATGAATACGGGTGTTAGACAACCGCATCGCAAAAAAATATATCTCGCTGACGCGAAAACGTTATGTTGATGAAGAAATTGCGGTCACTGACCAAGTCAAAGTAAAAAAAAAAAACAGACTTTTCGGGACCCGTACGGGGTCCTTAATTGCATGGAACGATCATCCGGAATGTCTGTGGGTTTTTTTTTTTTTTTTTTGAGAGTGTGATGAAAAAACCTGTACGAGTCCCGAAACATATGTGTGCGTTTTTTTCGCCTTGAATTCATCAGCGACCGCAATTTCTTCATGATCATGTTACCTGGCCAGACGAACCTTCATCGAACTCTCGACTAAAAACAGTATTTCTTCTTATTGGCACTAAGCAGATATTCCATATTGGGAATGCGAATCTAATATTATTCATTAACTATGCGTCTTCGTATTCGAAAAGAAACTATTCCGTATTTCCAAATATTCGAAACTAATTAAGTATTTCGCAACAATCGAATGATGCAGTCTGGTTTGACAATTATCCGGAGCGAGACAATTACATCTTTTTCTTTTTTTCGAAGCACACACAATACAAAATGGGCTATGAAATCTTTCTTTTCGGTTTCGCGGAGGGATACTACATGGCAACCTGGGGATTTTCACTTGTAGTCTGCCATTTAGTTTGTCTGGCAGTCCAGTCTTGTAGCAGTTTTATTTTAACACTAATATCTGCAGTGGTGTTTTCCTTCCAACAGGCGCTTTCACACGTGCATACGGAGGACAATATTTTCAGCGGCATTTTTCTTTTCAACAACGTCCTGTTTTTCCGGCAACCAATAATTTCGATTTTTTGGAAAGCTAGTCATACAGCGGCCCCTCCATTTTTGGAAAGCTTGCTTGCAACCGGGCTCTAGAGACGTTGAGAGGCTACTCGTTCAGTTTATTTATGGATGGTTAGTGATCTTGTGTTCAAAGACTAGTCCTAGGGAACTAACGTTTGGGGTGGTGTGACTCGCTGGTGACGCTTCAGCGTGAGGTAAATAGACGGCTGTTAAGTACTTTTCCTACTTCTTCATTATTCTTGTATTATGCCAGTCCAAGCCATAGTTCTTAAGTCTGCTAATAAAAATATCCCAAGACGGGAGGCAGATATCTGGACACATGTAACCTAAATATTTATTGAACGTTACTTGGTCTACACAAATTATGCCTCGTTGTAGCCCACATGACTTGCGTAATTCTACCACACTTCGTGGACAACGTCACGGAACATTTGTACACGTATGAAATTGAAGATTCCAGCTATGAAGAAGGAGGCTAAAATAAAAAAAGAAAGTCGCGTTTCTCTCTTTTTTTACAACGTTTTTATTGTTGAGTAACTGAAGGGGTCCCAAAATAAACTTCCTGCCGTTCATTTTATAGCGAAGATCTCGAATCCGGCAGGCTTCAGGCCTTCAAGGGGCATACGAGGGTTTATTTGTTAGCTGCCTGCCCATAATTTTCACTTACTCGCAGGCCTTCATACCCTGGACCCTAATTTACAACTCCGTATTCTGCCCGAGCTTCCTCGACGCGACTGCACCCTTCTATTTCGTCTATGGCTTGGAGTGGCATATTCAAATGCGTACTCTTTTCCTATCAGAATGTCCAACAGCCCACTCTGTGACCTCTGCGGGTGCAAAGAAATTTTCAATGTTTCATTGCGGGTGCAATGAAACAATCGCGCACCTTCTTTGTCAGTGCTCTCGTTTCAACCCGCAAGAAGCAGTCCTCTCAGCCACCCTAGACAAACTGGACAAGCGCCCAATGACAGAAAACAAGATCCTTGGAAACTGGCCTACGCGAACATCAGCGCGAGCGGCTATGAAGGCACTGCTGCGGTATTTAAAAGACACTGGACTTTCTGACAGATTGTGACTTCACTGTGTGACGCAGGATTGTACGGTGACACTGCCTAACACCAGCAACGTCTTTGCGGGCGGCTTGACAGTGCCCACAGAAACCATTTATGTGTACGTGCGTGGGTGTAGTTTTTTTCTTAATTTTTTTAATCCTTCTCTCTCACCTATCGCATCCCCTTGCCCCCTCCCCCAGTACAGGGTAGCCAACCGGAGATAATCTCTGGTTAACCTCCCTGTCTTTCATTAAAGTTATTCAATCCAATCCAATCCAAAAATCCCTGTTTTTTCTTTGCCTCTCTCTCTCTTTCTCTCTCTACTCGTAGAAGGTGTCATTGTTCAAAACTACACTCCACGTCCGCCGCAATGGCCTGAGTGACAATGGCTAACACTCCCAGGTGTGCACACACATAAACACCCAACAACGTTGACGTTGGAACCGCCGCCGGCGTAGCACAAGTGCTGGCGCGTCGCACGCATAATGCAAAGGTTGTGGGTTCGGATCCCACCGGTGGCAAGTTTCTTTTTTTCTTCTCCCAGGTTGACTTCTCCCTAATTTATCAACGCTGAAAGCGAGCGCGTTTGTGGCGCACTGCGACTGCATTGTGCCGCCCAGCAAGAGCCCAGCGCTCAACGGCAGCGCAAGAATCGCCGTCCGATTATCGCGTTTGAATTGTTGAAAACTGCACACTGCATTTATGTTGTCTGGTTTTCACGCAATTACCAAGAAATGCTGCGGCGTAAACGCGGGTCCCGCTGGAAGACTTCCGTTCAGACGTCACGAATTCCGCTTTCTTCTTGCCGCTTTTAGTTTCTTTTTGTCGCGCGAAACGAATCAATATGCGATTTTCCCAAGTGCTTCTTAACGAGCCGCTACGGCGTTCCGACCATTCTCGTAAATTTTACCGCATCCAAATCGCCACTTGACCCTGCGCACGCTCTTTGCGGCATTACTTCAATGCAGGCTTCTTTTCCTTTTCTGTAGCAATGAGTCGCACTTATTTATTAACGTAGATAGCAAGAAATTTCGGGAAACTATTGGTATTCGATAGCTGAAGTACCTCGAATACCGTGTTTGTTTTCGTGATCTGCGAGGACGTTCACTGTGTGCCGCTTCCTTGCCCAGACACGCAGTTAGGGCAAAAAGGTTGCTTGTATTCTGTGCGCTAGGGATCGTCACTGCAGCCAGCCCTTGCCTACTGAAAGAAATTATTAATTTTTGCTACCGCCTTGCATGCTAAGTGATTGCGTTTGTATATCACTGTTTTCTTTGCCTATTTTTCCCGGATTTGGCGAAGCCGCCTGGTCAGTCAATATCTCGGCCGATACGTGGGTCGATGAATAAACGAAAACTGCGCGCCCAACGCTAGCGCCAGCCAACGGGCCTATGTAACCCTCGTACTTTGACCGACAAAGTATAGTCCGAGTGCACAAACTTCTGTTTTGCGTAACAAAAAAAATGTACATGACTGCATAAAACTGGAACGAATAATGACGTCTCACAGGTATCTTTAACTAACATCGACCTGTTAAAGGAATGGCGCGTCAAATCAAGTGAATTTTTTTTATTTACTTGATTTTCATTGATTTATCGATTGCCACTGGGTGCGTGCCCGCTTTTAGCCAAGTCCTCATGATGCCACTGCGACAAAAGAACGTCAGAATCCTTAAATATAACGAGACGTGTGCGATAATTCTACGTACACACACCCTGTCATCGTCATTCATGCCTCGACACGCGTCGTACATCGCCTTCGTCCTCGTGACGTCACTGCATAGACGACTCGAACTGTGCGTGTGCCTGATCTGGTGTTTTCATGTGGACAAGGCTTGTGAGCGGTGTAGTGCGTAAACATAAAAATTTCCATTATAATGAAATTATGACTTCAACCCGGTGGTTATGCAACAGACGTAAAACACGGCAAGTTACATAGTGTAGCCTGCTGCCCAGGGAGTGCCGACTTCGCGAATAAATTGACTGTTTGTTCTCGATGCTCCATTTGTGCTTTTATTAGGCAAGTATTCGTAAAAGGCAATTTAACGACGAAGTTGCTAACTTCATGAATATACTCGGATGCGGAGCTCGATGCGTGAGAACGGCAGTTTATTATTCGAAAAGTACTCGAAATTCTACTCGATTTGCGTCTGGCACTACTTCATTCGTATCAGACTTGGTCTAAAAAAAAGTGCTCGCACACACCTGCTTTTATTAAAGGGAAAGTCAGACATCCACCCGTTCTAGCAAGTGCTACAAAGGAAACCCGTAGGGGTTCCTCAAAAGAAAAGCCTCGTAGTAGAAGAAAAATTCGTCCTGGTCCGGGACTCGAACCCGGGACCACCGCCCCTCCGAGGCAACCGCTCTGCCGTCTGAGCTAACCAGACGGCTAGCAGATAGTAGGGCGAAGTCGAATTTGTCAATAACTCGAAGCAAAGGCAAGAGTGTAACGTAATAGATCTGCGCAAACCCGCAAGATGGAGTGGCGTTTGGGTTGCCTTTCTAGCAATTGCTACGAACGGCTGGATTTTCCCTTTATTAATTACTTCTCTCCATCTTGCGGGTTTCCGCAGAACTATTACGTCAAACGCCTGCTTTTCTGTCTGCGAAAGAAGCCCCAGAACCTTCGCATGCAAGAAAGTTCACCATTGTTTGGGTCTCACAGGATCTAGCTTTCTCTGGTCTCACTCGTCTTTGCAAGCAACCGCTATGTTTTTGTAACGACAAGCTTTCCCAAACGGAAGATACTCGCTAGGCGGAGCCATCTTTCTTCGTGACGATAAATCCTGGATCTTGAACACCTTGCTTTTCCGCAGTACGAATGTTTATGCCGTGAACCACGCTTTACAGAGCGCACATGTGTAATTATTTCGGGAGAGTTGGTACGTACATCTTGCATTCCCGCAGTACGACTCTTTATGCCGTGAATCACGCTCTACAGAGCGCACAAGTATAGGTATATTCGGCGATTCGATATCTTTTCTGGCGTATAGAAACAAAGGTAAACGTTTGGCACAAATCTGCCTGGTTTTGGACAACTAAATTGAAGAGAAGGAAAACTATAGCTAAAAGTTATTTTAAAAAAAAACACGACGTTTCGTAGCCCGACCGGCTCACTTTTCAGGGGTGAGATGGTGTGAGGCGTAACAATGCTTATATGCGCTTTTGGCGCTTTGACAAGCGAGCACAGACTTCTTGTACACGTTGAGAGTAAACGACGGGAAGGGCTTCTGACGAACGATTAATTTTACCCAGCGTCTCTTGGATTTGTCAGTATTCCAAAAGGAGCCCCCGCCGGTGGTTGTCTTCTCTCTCCAAGACGACAGCGCCGTCTGGACTAATCTGGCGATGCAATAGCTCACAGTTTTCTGTCACAGCATTGCGTTCTCTATTTAGGTGGCGAAAGTCATTCTTGTGTTGACGAATTATTTCCGGAAAGCTTTTCGTCTCAGAAATATACGACACGGGGCATTCTGTGCAGGTGATCTTGCACACAATGCCCTGCACCTTTTCGACAGGAACGAGGTTTTTCAGAGAAGCGAAACCGCATCGAAAGACACCGTGCGGTGCTTTCGATGTTCACTAGCGTGACAGTGCCTCTTGGCGCTTTCCGTGACACGTTTGTGCGCTCGAACATGACCCCACCACTGAAAGACCACGCTCCCCTTTTTATTAATCACATATTCTCGGTTGTTGGAATTCTGCCTTTCAAGCACTTCTCTTTCTCAACAACCAGTTCGACAGAAAGACTACTGAAACTGCTATAGGTGCCACAATCTCGGTCACACATGCCGCACTCGCCGTGCAGGAATCATGAAAAGCGACCGCTTTGCACTTGCACGCCAAATCCAAGAACGTTTGTGCGCTACGTGCACGATTGTTTCTTGCGGAGTGAAGTCATTCGAGGCGGACAATTTGCTCGCGCTATGGGACTCCGTAGAGCCGGCTATACAGTTTACAGTGGAATGCCAAAGTTCCGGTTCTCTCCATTTCTAAGATGTCCTCGTGAAAAGAGAGCAACCGAACCTTTCCTTTTCCGTTTTCATAAAACCGAAACATACAGGACGATATCTTCACTTCAATTCCGATCACCCCACCTGCTACAAGTTTTCTGTAGTCGGAAGCCTCGTCGAGAGAGCCGAAGGAAATTGCTCGTCCACGCACCTGTAGAAGGAAGAAGAGAGCGCGACTATCCGTGGCCTTGAGCTGAACGGTTATACAAATACATTTATTCCCCGTGCCCTCCGCCCACAGAACGACAATAAGAGGAAGGTGGCGGCTGCCACACCACCCAGACAACGGCGCCATGTCTCGATACCCTACGTTCGAGGCGTCAGCACGACATTAGCCCTTGTGCTGCGGGAGCAAGGAGTTGACGTCGCTCACAGGCCTCCCTCTACGGTCGATAGCCTCCTCCCTCGTCTAAAAGACCGCGTTCCGGTCGAAAAGGCGCGGGGCATTGTGTACGAGATCACCTGCACCGAATGCCTCGCGTCGTATATGGGTGAAACTAAAAACCTCCCGGAAGAATATTCGTCAACACAAGAATGCCCTTCGCCACCTAAACAGAGAACGCAGGGCTGTGGAACATTGCGAGCTTTTTGATCCACAGGTTAGGGCCGGTGGCGCTGTCATCCTGGAGAGAGAGAGAGAGAGAAAGCAAGGGTAGGAAAGGCAGGGAGGCCAACCAGTACAGCATCCGGTTTGCTACCCTACACTGGGGGTGGGGGAAAGGGGAATAGAAAGAGGAAGAAAGGGAGAGAGTAAGTACTGAGTACGTGTGGGAGGGACAGCGTACACAATGACACTATAAGCGGTCTCTTAAGCCCGTGCACTTCAAGTACCGCACTAGTCCATCCTGGAGAGAGGAAACTACCACCTGCAGCGGCTCCTTTCGGAACCCTGGCAAATCCAGAAAACGCCGAGTAGCATCAATCGTTAGTCAGGAACACTTCCCGCCACTTGCCCTCGTGGTCTAAGAAAAGTGTCTGCGCACCTGCCGAAGCGCCAAAAACGCACAGAAGCTCTGCTACGCCTCACGCCATCTCACCCCCTGAAGAAGAAGCCGTTGTCGGGCTTCGAAACGTTTCTTTTTAAATAAGTTTTTGGGCAGAGTTTTTCTTGTGTTTAATTATTTTGGGGTGTACTCCACTGAACACAGCGGTGTCAATATGAAACGACTGGAGCCCGTATTATATTGCGTCTGAGTAAACGGTGCAATATTGCGGATATAGGGTCTGGACGGGCTATCCAAGTAGCGAAAATACTGTAGCTTTCCGGGGTTTAATATGCTACATCACAGGCCACAAGCTTCTCCGTCGTATATCGTAATTCTACAGAGCATGTGCACAATGTATTGAAGAAGTATTTGTGTGAACAAACTTATTGGCGAGAAACAATTAACTGAGCAAAATTTTCTCTGATGAAAAGACGCACAGATTCATTGAAAGATAACTTTTTTTGTCACGTCTTACATTCCTTTCGTCTGCATTCCTTTTCTTCCACACCGCTTATTCTTCATTCGTCTGCTACAGCAGCGTTCTTTCCTATATTTTGTCAAGAAAACCGCTATCAGCAAAAGTAATGTAGCAGAGGACGAGTATTCGTGATCACCTCCTTTCTCATACCCTGTGAAAATGGATTCTCCCGTATTTTATGTGAAGTTGAACGCGAATCGCTGCACCCCGCTGTCTCTAAACTTTAAAAAGAAAGACAGAGAAGCGATAATACAATGACGAGAAGTCACAAGAAGGCAGAAAGCCATCTTCTCTGGTTTCCAAGTGCAGCTCTTGTCTGAACCAAAGCCAGCGTGCACCAAGTCACGTCTCGTGCCTGGCCCCTACACCGCGAATCGATGGGGCGCCAAAGTGGAACTGACGTCTCAAACTAGCGTGCAAAGCCGCGTGTGCGGCTCTTTGGCTTGTGAAGGGTCTTTATGGACAATCTATCTAAGAACGCATATACAGTTATCTATGCGTTGGCTCTCTAGCCAAACCTCCTCGGGTGTACCTGGCCTTTTCATTTTACCGTTTCTGTTGTTTTTTTCTTTACATTGCGAGAAGCAGGGGCTAAGAGAAAGACTCCCGTCTGTTTAGGGTTTAGGGTTAGGGAGTTAGACAAGTCTGGCTAGCTCTATAGGCTTTTTATATCCGTAAGTCTCCCCAGCATTTCGTCATCTTTCTTCAGCTTCGCACTAGATATAGTCAGACGGCAGTGTGTTCTAGGCTATATATATTCCTTAGGTTTCATAGTTTGTTCACATCCAATTTTTTTTTAATCGTGCTTGATGCCTCACTTGGATCTAGCGTTTTCCAGTCTTTCGTAAGCATGTGGTGGCACTAACCCTAACTCAGGCTGGCTATACTTATTCTTCAATAATTTTTTTTTTACTTTTGGTTTTGCTGAGCAAGTCTATTGGACGCAGGTCGAAGCGAAAGAAGCTTTTCTTTTCTTTTGCGAAAGCTGCTGTTAACTGTTGTAAAACTGTGGCTGTTGCAAATTCTTCGTTTTAGAGCGACTCCTGTTTAGTTACAACTAAAATTTTATGGCGACTCTTGCATTCGTCATAGCGTGTATTATTTGCACTTGTAACCGTGACGGGAATAAATAAACAGGCTGTCACAGGTCGTCAGTTTACCGCAACCTTAAGAAACCTGGAAAAGAACGTTAAGGAACGACTATATTTCCTTATATGATGTGCGAATATATCAGATGGAAATGAGTGCCTACCGGCTGCACATCTCTAACCTGTGGAACGCTGATCAAGCAACCGCACTCCAACAGAACGCCAAATATAGTGGACGTATTTATCGCATGTCGCAGTTTCTATAGTGACACCTGCATGACAGTGGTATCGGCTAGTTCCATGCGGAGCTTTCATGTAACGCGATGAAAGTTACGCAGAACTCTAAAAAAACGCCATCGACGATACTCCTGAAGACATTTCCGATTATGTTGGCTTGGCGGCAACGCATGGGATTCGCTCGTGATGAAGTGCTCGCTAAATGTTATCCCTGCGAAGAATGCGCAAGTAGGTGAGACCACGTGGCTGCGCGCCGTGAACTAACGCAGACTCATCGACACGCGAGACTGGCTATCTGCCCACCTGGTGTTCCCAACATGCGAATAACTCAGCTGCCAATATTAGCCTAGCAAATGGAAGCACTGCCGCTATTAACATTTGACAAGCTTTGGCGTGGTACGACAACCCCAAAAGTGAAAGAAACATACAAAAAAACAACCTAATAGAGAAGCGCCTACACGACCTTCAGCATCTTGAATGTAGAAACGCAGGGCCGGAAAACTGAATCATGCTGCCCGCTATATATTCACTATGCGCGATGCAAATGAGTCTCTCGCCTGTCACAGTTGAACATCGTAAGAGGTTCGCCATGGCTTCTCGGTCGTATGCGCCGGCAGACAACTGATATAAGACAAAAAAAAGACATTCTAGCGCCTCCATCGTATAGATTGTATCATGTAGCACGGTGATTTATACTTTATCCTCTATACACAACAGCACGAACTCGATTCTACCAACCCAGAGGTCACGAATATTCGGTGGAAAGTCTTAGCGAAAACCCGCAAACAGACGGCAGACATAAACAGCAGCGTGCATCTTCATTCACCACCAATGCGGCGAACCTGGAGTGAACGCCAGGAGGGGAGGGGGAAGGAGGGAATCGGAGGGACAACTCGAGCTGCCAACAAGCAGCTTTTTACCTTGGCCCCTTCTCCATTCGCTTGCAAATGGGCCTGAACAAATGAAATGCGCGCACAAAACTACTGCACAAACTAATTTACTCGAACAGCGCGTCCCGCAGGAGCTAAGAGCATTCGCGAAGGAGCGATTAATCAAGGAGAACTAGGTTCGGTGGGAGAAACACTCGCTAGCGCCGAGGCGCGTGGGAAACCCAAGTGCACCGAAAGTAAGTGCCAGTTATTTTTTTTTTAAAAGAAGGAAAGAATAAATATACAAATTACACTGATTGTTTACACATTTATTGTTTTATGTGTGTTTGTCACAAAAAGGAAGGCTTCCGAAATCTAGAACAGCTGCTTATATTCTGTTCGATTTTTGAGATTTCACGAAGTCCCAAGCGGAGTACATTTATTCTCGTGTTCGAAGCGTACAGCGGTGCGTTTTGCCAGAGTGCTATGAAATGGATTTAAATATGAAACACGTTGTGATGCGAATCGCTAGCCCTTCGTTTGTAGGCCATGTTCATATTTTCACAGAGGGGCACGGTGCAAAGGAAAATGAATGGATGGGGCGCTTATCACCGCATCGCTACAACAATGCCTATCTTCACCGTCGGTATCGGCTGTACCGCAGTACAATTTAATAATTATAAACTCCGGCTGCTGGCGAAGTGACTGTTTTATCACATTTGACACACAACGATGTGCTTATATCACACACCATTCTTTTATTTTTTTGTACAAATGCACAGAATATTTAATTCAATTTATTCCCTACGGGATATACATTCAGGTATGCAGTATGCACTGAAAGACGTCGCAAGGGAGTGAAAGACAGTATTTCCTGGTAATGCGAACAGAAAAAACTAAGATTACACCAATGGGAAAACTGGGATGACACGCAGAAATGTGAGCGTTAACACATTTATAAACAAGAGGACGTAATTATGAAAACACCAAAAATACTTCAGAACACAAAATGGAGCTATGCTGGATACTACAAAAATACAAAAGAACGCGTGTCACTTGAATCTCAATCAAATATCAGAAGAGTAATCCTTGAGGTCTATGGGAAATGTGTTATTGATCATTGCATAGATGTAGGTGCCGAATGCATAGATTATGGGCATAAAGAAGGTGCATTATTTAAACTCTGGCAATATTTATAGATGCAATATTTAAACTGAGTACTTTTCAGAAAGGCCGTTGGGGCAACATTGCGACGACCCCAAAATACCATTAGTATAAGACGGTGAAATTTATTAAACGCCGCAATTCGCGTACTCATAGCGCGAATATATTTTCCCGCCAACGCACAGCGTATACAACCTATTTTACATCTACAATCGGCGAACTAAAACGAAAAAAAGAAACGAAAATCACGTAGCCGCGCGAATTTAAATTTTCAATTCAATTTGAAAAAAAAAAATAGTGACTAGGTACGATGTACCTGTGTTATTCTCTACGCCTAATAAGCTGTCCAGGCTGCTTGCGCGTATTTCTGAGGAAAACGATAAGCGTCCGCGCGAGAAAAGGCACTCCAAGCCCTTTCTGACCTGCATTGTTGATGTTGCATACGAAATACCCTTGAGTAGCGGCAGGCTCCAACATCGCTCAAACCGGCCGATGTATCAATGACCGATTAAGGGAACGTGATGATTCGAGCATAAACAGTGGATCAGGCTCACATTTGCACATCCACTGCGGCTGATGCGCGTGTGCATCGTGGTTTGCGGACGTTAGATGACTTGGCGAAATCCGCGACCAAGTTGCCGAGTAAACAAATGGAGTCGACGGAGCACAGCGGGCGAAACGGGAAACTATAGCGCGCCAGGTGTTGCGTGGGGGGAGAGGGCATCGCCGCGACGCCATGTCACCCTCCCTCTCTGATGCCTGTGTCATAGTGTTTCTCACTATATTACCTGGAGGGAAATCTGGCGCTGCTGCGCTGTGGTATGCATCGGAATGCCGGTATATTGGGACTTCGAATTGGCATTGTTCTCGGAGAGCCAGAACACCTTGAATACGCGCCTGGCAAGCACCGTTCCGTCTGTCACAACGATTCATTTTCTACTAAAACAGCACGTAAAAAGCTGTTTTAGCGTTATCATTGCACAAAAACATGTTTTGTTTTAATATGAGAACTTGTTATTGCATGTACAATTATATGGTACGTAAAAGGTATCAGCGGGCCGCTAAAGTTGGAGGACAGACGACAAGATTCGCGCTCGCTTTGAAATAGATTGTCGTCTGTTCTTGCTTTTCTTCGCTTGGTCATGCATTGTAGGTGAGTAAAGATGTAATATGCGTGAATAGAAACATGTTATGAAGATTTTACTTTGAGAATGCGTTATTTGTGTAGCCATATCCACGTTCTAGACGAAGCCTCTTACAACACCAGCAAACACGAGCCTCGCAGACACATATATACCGTCATTCTCATGACGGCTCGGCACCCCTTAAGAAACTCCCATAAGCGGTGGCACCAGATTTCACTCTAGGTGTTATAGTGAGAAACTCTATGGTCTGAGTCATCCGCGCGTTCCTTGTCCACGCAAGCTGCCACCTGCGTTATAACTGCGCGTCGGTGAGGCGAAATCAAAACGCGTCCAGCGTCTCAACGCGCTCGCTCGCCCGCTAGGAGTTCATAAATCGAAGGGCCGCTCAGCAGCACTCAACTGGCACATCAATGACTTCACATTGACAACTCCCAAGAAGAGCTTAGGTGTCCTCAGATTTCTATATCTGTGATCCATGAGAGACCGCTATCGGACGAGTTTCTTTTAGGTCCTTGGCCTAATGCAAACAGCGCAGCCCTGGTAACAAGAGCCGCTATAGCTTTTCTCCAAGCCACTGGGCTGGACGCACGGCTTTAGAGAGGCCACAACTCTGTGAATTTGTATATACGCATCTCTTCCGTATACCATCATCATTCATCAGCCCTTTCCCTCCCCGTCCCTCTTCCCCAGTGTAGAGTAGCAGGCCAGAGCAAGTTATAGCTCAGGCCGACCTCTCTGCCTTTCTGTAAATAAATTTCTCTCTCTCTATTGTGGGGTTCTCACCCGTACTCTTGGGACAAAGGAACGACAACACAGTAGTGCAAACAATCACAAGGGCATTTATTGCACCTTTCATAGATCAATGCCTGCTAGCCGAGTTGCTATCCCCAACACATGCCAATGGGCGCGCGACGAATCTAGAAGTCCGACTCACCGCGACCGGATAACGAGCGAATATGTTCGCCTCATGCTGTATCGCAACGCCTGGTCGTTCGCGCGTACGTTCACGCGAACGGTGGCGCGTTCGCACTAGGCCTCGCGAGACGGTCTCGCAGAAGCGTGGATCGGCACACGCGCGACATGTCTGTGCTGCTCGCCGTCCGCACCCAAGTAACCCCGCAGCAGCGCAACACTCGCGCCATCTCTCGCACTGCGCTTGTACCACTCCGACCGCCGTGGGCGCCAGGCCACGCGGCTAAGCCGCACTGCAGGAGACGGAAGCTTTGCGCGAAAAACAACATATCAGGGGACGCGTGAGAGTCGCGCATCCCCACACTATATATATATATATATATATATATATATATGTTATGTTGCACCACCTTCTTTTAAGATCTCCTTTCGCTGAGCAGCTTGGCTAACGTTAGCCGGGACGCGTGGTTTAGGACACGCGATAACACGGGTAGATTTAAACACAGACTTAACATTAAATGATTATTGATTATTAAAGGAAATATCTACCTTCCTGAGGCGTTCGACTGCGTTCGGTTCAGCGAAGTCACTTCCAAGACGTCGCGGTTTTGCGGCGCAGCCTCCGTCGCACAGGCCAGCCGAGTAAACTCTGCTTATTCACTCGAAAAAGCTGGCGATGTCGTGGATGACGACGACGACCTCCAAGGCCAACTTGCAGAGCGGAAATCCGTAAAGGCATAGCCAGTGGAGTATGTACGCTGCGGTTCGCACACGACATCCGCTGTCATAACTCGTTTTCAATGCCACGTCAAGAAATTTTAAAGAATGACACTCAAAAGAAAATTTATTTTAGAAGTGTTGTTGACTCCTGTTATAATGAAGACGAATGTGACAATACCTTTACTATATACTATATTCGTTAGAAGCATATGTTCACCACACACTGATATCGGCGAGAGAAACATTTCATGTTTACTCCATTATATCTGATTATTCTTTATATTCGTATTCGTTATATGGACGTTTCACCGTATTGGCAAACTACCCTAATGCAATACCGAAAACAGCGCTCTGACGATGAGAACAAGGAGCTTTGGTAAGCAAGAGAAGGTGCAAAAAATGAATAGAAGACAGTGGCGACGCCACCTCTAAGTTCGCGCACCATCTCTATGTGACGTCATGAAATTTGTTGGCGTCTTTTCGAGCTGATAGGTGATTACTGAATGATAGAGATGGATCACTAAATTGTTCTCTAAAAGAGGCATACAGTGAACATATCGAGCTTCGAGAACATTTACTGAATCACGATCTCACCCAAATGAGAAAAAAGGTTCGTTGAATCCGTGACGTCATACTTGTTTCTTTTCCTGCTTTTCGAACGTTCAAGCCATTTCGGGCTTGAACATTGAAAACAATCGTTTCAAAGTACGAAAATGCCCACGCGGGAACGAAGGCTATGCGCGACAATGTAACTTTGACGATCCAATTGCCAGAAGAGCTCCGGCAGCCGTCTGCAGCAAATAGGTAAAGCAGTATATACCTTGCCTCAGAGCTTCGGCCCACCCGAAGCATGCGCAATTGGTCGAGAGTGGCGGCTACAACACATGTATACGATTCCACGGAATGAGACGGTTCCGTGCTATCCGGGGCAAGCGAATGCGGCTACTGTCATCCAAAGAAAGGACTTCAATCTCGTTAGCGCCGCGGCTATAGGACGGAAAGAACGGGGAAGCAATCTTCGAGAGAATGGAAACACGAGAGAACGGATGCACCATGCACCTCAAGTGAGCGTGAGATTGTTTGGATTGCTGTGTAGGAGCCCACCGCAAGACTTATCGTAGAGCTTACGTACGCCAAACAGCAACGCTTGTTTATATGCTGCCATTGGCTTTGTCTGTGCCTTGGTGGTAGTGCTTGTTGTTGCTTACCGCTCTTGCTCATAGCCTCGCCGTTGTCATTTATTTTTATTGTTCTTTGTTACTGTCGCTTGTGTGTTCTTTATATGTTGACGTTCTTATTCCTTTATTTCGTTTCAGTGGGGTTCTGAGAGGAAGATTCCGTTTTGCACAAGCTCCGAAGTCGAGATTAATATACGTGTGAAACGTTGAAATATTCTTACTCGGGAGTGTTTTTACGATTTGAACAAAACATGCTGTATTTAGCGAATACATTTAAATTCTACTTACTGCGAGGTACCAAAATCTTTTTATTCATAGGTTTCAATATAAAATAAGGATAGGCCAATATCTGTAAATTTTAACAATATTAAGCACCGGATTACATCTCTGTAATGCCAAGTCGAACACGACAATACGTGCTGTGCAGGTTCTCTGCCACTGCTGCTTTTAGTTCATTTGTTTACAATCTACGCCTAGTAGGCATTGCTAGACCCAGTTCTGTCAATTACTATTTTCTTTGTAAAATTATTTGTACTCACAATTATATTAATAAATAGACGATTTGATTGAAGTTGTTACCACGAATATAGCAAGAACCAACGTCGTACAAAGGTCTCGCGGATACCGTTGGAATAATCGAAGAAATAACTTCACTTCTTTCGGTTGTCGTTGAAGACTTCATAGCATAGCGCGTACAAAGTTAACGCATTACGATAGCCTCATCTGAACTTCTCGTCCATTACTAGATCAATTCCGAACTATAGACACACTCATCTTTTGCATTTTTTTTTACATTGACACAATTCTGTTTGCATGTATCCTAAAGTCTTGCTTGGTGTTGCATCTCGCTCGCTTGCATTACTGCCGCGTGCGTCGTGTTTTTACAGTGCGCGTATTGGGATTTCGACGCTGTATAAGCCGGACCGCATTACATTAGCGTGGATACGTCACCATGACACGTGATACGTTAGGCCCTCTGCGCTTGCCCCACTTCCCTGGGAAACAGCTTCCCTGGAAAGCAGCTTCCCTGGGAAACAGCTTCCCTGGAAAGCAGCTCCGCGGCGGCAATCGTCATACCAGCGAAAGCTACAACAATTAAATTTAAGACGACCCACGCGACAACATCGACGGCAGCAGAGCTCGCAGCGCTCTTTACTGCCCTTCATCACATTGGTGATGAACCGCCGCACAAATGGACAATATTCTGCGATTCGAAGGCGGCACTGCAGTCTCTACTGTCACCTTTACGACGCGGACCGCACGAACAGCTAATATTTCATATTACAGAGACGTTACACCATATAAGTGATGCAGGCCATGAAATAACCTTCCAGTGGCTTCCAAGTCACTGCGTGATTATCGGCAATGAACGGGCGGATCACGCTGCCCGCTCAGCCCATACTGAGGAGCGCCACGTCCCAATTCCTGTTTCTAGAACTGACGCGGCACGGAAGCTCCGCCTACTTGCTCGGCAGTGCACCGCGTCGCAATGGAATGAGCCACATTTAGGAAATACGCGACTGTACTCACTTGATCCAACATTAAGTCTTCGAGCGCCATCACAGCTTCGCCGTAGAGACGCCACGCTATTATATCGACTTTGGTTGGGCGTTGCTTTTACTAAAGCCTATGCCTTCCGCATAGGGATGACCGACACACCAACCTGTGACCACTGCGGCCATGAATAATCAATTGGCCATATTTTGTGCGCCTGCCCGCAGTACAGTCCACAGAGGGCATGCCTTAGCCACGAACTTGACCAACTGGACGACCAACCGCTATCCGAAAAAAGAATTCTACAACATCGAAAGGACCTACCTTCACAGAAGAAGGCCGTGCAAGTGCTTTTGCGCTTCTTGCGATCTACCCGCCTGTGTGAACGACTTTAACTGGAACGCCTTTTGTGTGTGTGTCTCCATGTGTGCGCGTTCCTTTTTATTATTCCTTTTTCTTTAATTTTTTTTTCATTTTCCTCTCTGTCATCTTTCTAACCCCTATCCTTCATCCCCAGTGTAGGGTAGCAAACCGGAGACTCATATCTGGTTAACCTCCCTGCCTTTCCTCTTCATTCTCTCTCTCTCTCTCCCTGGGAAACCGCGGGTTACATGCTGAGAGATCAACGGTTGAGAATACCTTCACTGCGTACAGGACTCGACCGTACAATCAAATTCACGATGCGGCGAAGAACTTGGCTTCTAGACGGTGCCGCATCGCTAACGCTGTGGCGCCATCTGCTAAGCGAAAATCAAAACAGTTTACCGGCTTGGTGACGTCCAGCTAAGCCTCGCAATGTCGTAACGAACAAAATATTTCAATAATAACGACAATATATCGCTAGTACTTTGCCTTGACCTTGAGGTGGGGCTATGCGATGACTGATTTTACTATTTATTTATGTCACAACCAATCGCAAGTAGCAAGCGTGAATCCGGCTCGAAGCCGGCGGTTTGGACACTGCCGTGTAATTACGCAATCACAGTAACCTGCCGCGGTAGTCTGTGGTAAAATACGCGCAGGTCCATTGGACCTAACGTACCACTTATCACGATAACGTTTTTAGGTATCACGTAAAGACAAAGCAGTTTGTTGTCACGTTGCAGCGATCATGAAGAACCAGAAACACCGGCAAAAGTTCGAGTTAACAAACTAGCTGTTTATAGGGAGAAATAGTGCCCAAATAAGATAAGCAACCTTCGAATCACGGCAATAGTGACCGTAGCGGTGAACACATTTGTGGGTCGTTTCATTCACATCTCACGGCTGAAGGCCGTCCGCTAACTGTAAAAGCGCCAAAGCAATCACTATAATGCTCGCGAAGATTTTTAAAAATGTACAACGATGTTCCTGTGGCGCGTATAATCTGATTAAACATGCTTTCTCGCCATCAAATTTGTGATAACATCGACGTAATTACGGATACAGAAAACGCTTCATTCGCGAGAGGAACAAGCCAAAGAACAACCCGATAACAGCGGCAGTTTGGCAAAGCATAATTCGCAAAAACTAAATCCATGACCCGTGGTGCAAAATATATAGCATCGTACTATCCCCTGCTATCTCCCTCTGTCACTTCCCCGTCTTCAGTAGGCCAGGATCAGTAAGTCAGAAACGCGCTGTTCCAGATTACCTTTCATCTTCCCTGTTCAACAAAATCTCTCTCGCTCCCGTGCCATATGTAGTGCCTACAGTCCTTTAACGTACAATAAGTGAATTCAAAGAAGCATGTCCGAGTACGTTGTTCCGTAGAATTAATTCTGGTATAACTAACGCTAGCAACAGTATAGATCATGTGGGGTTGCATGTTCTATTACGTAACACTTGTCGGTAAACTATAGAGACGTAACGATGAGATACCACTGTTACCTGGGCACTGGCGCAACGGGGATTACAGAACTCAATGCAGAGATGGAAATATTTTAATCGCTAATCTGTAAGCTGCCGACTCGCTAAAAACTACAGGGTCGGAAAATCCACCTGAGCTGCGCACAAATGAGCTAATTACCGGACGCACAATGTCTTGCACAATAATACCCTTATTTGTCGAATCTGCTCTCTATAATCGCGGACAACTTTCTGTGGCTATGAAGCGAACGCTACGGGGGCGTGGCTGCTGCACATGTGTTAGCGCGCCAAGTAGTCCGGCAGCGTTTGACAGCGGTGCCTTTCCATGGTTGCTCGGAACAGACGCTGAATCGACGCAGCTTCCACGTGCGACAGTTTCGCATTTGCCCAGTCACGGAAGGAAAAAAAATCACAAGTAAGCTTTAACACTCAGTGGTGTGTTCTGTCTCATTTCACTGTTGCTAATAAGGTTCTTATGTTCTCGCATCCCCAGCCTAAACTAACGTGGATGAAAACGCGGGACTATTTTCAGAAGCGCTCTGACTTGGGCGCGCTTCGCCTCCGTAGCTTTCTCTTCGTAGCCACAGAAAGTTGTCCGCGAGTATAGAGGATTCTAGGGTGTCCAGACGGATGCGACGGTGTGCCTGCGTCTGTGGCTGCGTCGGTGTAACAAAATATAGTATTCGACCCGAACCGTAACTGCAATCGTTCTTTTGATACAGCTCGCCCATTTTCTTTGAATAGCCTTTTGCATTTCTTAGCGGACGTTTTCAAGACCGTTCGAAAGGATGGAAAATATTCCGGATTAGTAAACTTATGCCAACACACGCGTTTGAATAAGGATTGACTGTACGAAATACAGTTTCAGCACGAGTATAATGTATCGTACGACACAAGCTATAAGCTATTTGCTTTTTACACGCGTGTTCAGAGTTTTGCAACCGTTTGGAACCGCTCTGCGTTGGAAGAGAATCAGTGGAGGAGGGTAGCCGGGAAAGAGAGAATGGTGCTACCCTCAAACTTGTCTGTTGACGTTGCGCTACTGTAAAAAGCTTCGCGCGACTGCGGTTACGGCCCCGGTAAACCCGTTAATGCGTAAACGGTAAGAAGTTTACCCCCAAGCTAAAACTACATGTAATGTGAGTGACGACCTGCGAGATCGAAACGTTTAGCTCGCCTCAAGACGAGGACGAGAAGCAGACACGGTACAACACACGAATGTTGTATAGAACTAGTGCGCTCTACAGCGCTCGTATATGTTTCCTGTATACTTCTCGTCTCATTGTGCTTCTAAAAGCTTTCAACCACGTCATGCCCACGTGGCCAAGCAGCGACGTTAGTGATCCGCGGCTCGAACACATCCACGTCTACACGCTCGGGCAGGAAAGTAGGAGAGAGAGAGAGAGAGAGGGAACAAGGAAAGGCAGGGAGGTTAACCAGACTGAATCCAGTTTGCTACCCTACACGTGGGGAGGGGAATGGGGAGTGAGAGAGAGAGATAACATGTGTCTATACAGTGTGCCCTTGAATAGACTGGACGACAGGCCATTTACAGAAGCAAAGATCTTGGTAGCCTGGCTTCACAGTTCATTAGCCCAGAAAGCAGTTCGAGCGCTTCTTCACTACCTGAAGGCAATAGACTTGAGTGCCCGACTATAGACATCCTTCGCCTAACTTAGTGCATGTGAGGAAAGTAGGAAACACTCAAACTCCTCGTGGACGTGCCGAGAGGACGGTTCAACGAGGCGCCCGGCACTCTGTCTGCCACACCGAGTCTGCTGATTCGTGCAAAGGACTGAGGAAAATACCCCGATTAGAATAATTAGCGCGGGCGGAAAATGACGCATGCAAAGCAGCCGTTTCAGCAAGCACCAACGGACCGCAGCTCTCCGACTTGCGATGACTGCTGTTCGTAGAAGGGAAGGGTCGGAGGCGGACCGGCGTCTAAGTGGGTTGCGTCGACGGAAAAGTTAGAACTGGAGCGCGACCACGTCGGAATTAGCGAGCAATTAGCGAGCAAGTTGCCGCCCGAAACGATGAATAATGGAATTAATTCCACAAGGAAAGGTGCAATCGCGTAATGAATTAATCCGTTGGCGAAACGTGGAATGCTAGTGAATAAAGAAGCTACTGGAATTCAGGAACTGTGATTAACACTCGTTAGTAAGACGGTACACGGGTATATACACTGTAGATGACATTATGCATTAGAGCTGTACACTGGACACGTGCGAGAGTACCTCCTTCGAAAGAGTGTGATTCGCCCCACTATGAGTGTTATACAATGTTAAACTTGTGTGATTGGTATGAGCAAGGAACAACATTTCCTTTTAAGATTGTACAAAGAAAGAAAAATACAGACCTAAAGGAAATATACGTAAGTTGGAAAAATAAAATAGAATGGATGAATGTAAGAAGAGTACAACATGGAATCATTGCTATTTCTTACATAACAATGCAAGAATGCTAAAAGAGGAACAATAAAAACAACGCCGGAGTAAGCATGCGTATAGTAAGCAAAGTAAGGGCCCTCGTGTCTTAATTGAAGTAAGCTTGAAATACGATACTTAGTGGTCGTAGTAAAGTCCGTTCCCACAATCTATTTGGGAGTTTAATCACGAAAGGAGAACGAGATGGCTTCTCAGCATTATATGAGTGGAGACGGAAACTATATCGCAGATAGGCAATGGTGATTGACTCTGTAGCGGAAAGGTGATTGATTGATTGATTGATTGATTGATTGATTGATTGATTGATTGATTGATTGATTGATTGATTGATTGATTGATTGATTGATTGATTGATTGATTGATTGATTGATTGATTGATTGATTGATTGATTGATTGATCCAAACCGGTATGGGCTATGACAGACGCTGTAGTGGGAAATCCAATTTTTAACCGGTGTCTCGTTCTTTTGCATGTACCAGAGCTCTGTGCACAAGCATCTATGCATTCCGCGCTCATCAGAATGCGGAGAATGTGCCGTGGGGACAATTAATTTGATCTCTCTCTCTCTCTCTCTCTCTCTCTTCTGTGAGGTAACCGTTTTCAGCGGCGATATGCGGCCGTCCAAGTAGACGCTACCGCCATGGCTTTGCGGCGACGTCTCAGTTTTTTCGACGCAACAACAGGGAGCGGGAAAGGTAACAACCGGAAGGCTAATGCACGCGACCGTATAGAAGCTAAATGGGACCGGTGCTTCAGGATGTAAGAGCAGGGAGAACGTAACACGCCGGAACGTATCGACGAGGTTCTATACTGTATGACACAAATATCAGATTATAGCCGCCGATATTTTCAACGCACCGTGGGTGCCACCCTATACCGGATGTCAGGCCGGGGGCGAGTTCTGTGTCTTTCTTTAGTGAGTGCCAATGACGCCATATATCTATATTACTTCTGTATCAAAAATATTCAATTTTACGAGCTTTCTGCGACGCATCTGCTCGCATTTCAAACTCGTGACCTCGCACGGGGGACTGCTATCTGTCTACACTTTCTACAACTAGGCTAGTTTACTTCTAAATACCGTCGCAATTGGGTTTTCGAGCAGTTTATTCTACGAAAATCCAGCGTGTAGCACATAATCTAGAGGCATATAATAGTAACACAGAGGGCGCTATGGGAAGTGCTACGTCATCGAGGGCGGCAGAGGATGATGAGGATTGAAGACGCAAGGACATCCTTCAGGGATAGAACAGGTTTGCCTGGCGATACAGACGACATGCTTCGGCCAACTCTTGCAGTTGCCTTCACCCTGCGCAGATTTAAAAAAAAGAAATTGGTTGATGGTTGCTGCTGCTACTGATAATAACAAAACCTAAACGCTCCATCTTAGAAACGAGGAAGAAGAGCTATACCTCGCGAGGCACGCATTTTAACCTGCTGACTCGTGCGCGGAAAAGAACACGACGGCGTCGCTAAGGACAGGAACAGAGCAAGAACAAGAGAACGGTGAGCAGGCAACGCACCACAGTTTATTATTTCCGCTCGCCTCCTCCCCGGTTTTTTTTTTTCTTTATAGCGATGCTGTTAAGGGCTAGTTCCCCCAGGATCGTGTCCGTGTGTAGACTCAAAACAATTTGCTGTTAAGACTCACGCTGTGGTAGGGGGCTGCAGTTTAATTTTGACCGGCGGGGGATCTTTAACGCGAACGCAACGCATGGTGCACGGGATGTCCTTGCACTCCGCCCTCACCGGGAAAAGCCGTTGGGATCGAACCCGCTACCTCGAGCTCCGCAGCGTCACGTCTTAGAATGAGCGACGCATGAAGAGTCATGAGAATGAGAGACGCATGTGAGCTGGGCTAACCTGCTGACAGCGCTCATACCAGCACCAAGGACGGTAAGCAACACATACATAAGCGTCCCTCCGGTCGTATGTCTTCCTTTCGGTGCTTGTCCTAACGCGCTGTTACGAATACCGCCAGCAAGAAGAGCCGTTTTTCACCCGCCGTGGTTGCTCAGTGGCTATGGTGTTAGGCTGCTGAGCACGAGGTCGCGGGATCGAATCCCGGCCACGGCGGCCGCATTTCGATGGGAGCGAAATGCGAAAACACCCGTGTACTTAGATTTAGGTGCACGTTATAGAACCCCAGGTGGCCGAAATTTCCGGAGTCCTCCACTACGGCGTGCCTCATAATCAGAAAGTGGTTTTGGCACGTAAAACCCCATAATTTAAGAAGAGCCGTTGCCTGCTGTTTCCCACCTAGCGTCGTCGTAAAATATCTAGGTACCGTATACACCCGTGCATATCGGCACTGGAGATTTAACTACTCGATCTCGGGCGTACACCAACAGAATTGTTCGTTACGCCCTTTCAGTATCGCGCCGTCTAATGCGCCGCATGAAGCAAGCGGCGCTTTTTCTCTCCCTGTAGAATGCGTTGCTCATGAGCCTGCAATGTACGTACTAAGACATGCATTCTAATACTTTTTGCGTTGCGGGAAAGTTAGCCGGTATTTGCCCCAGCTCATGCAGGAGATTTCGGGCATAACGATGACAGTGAGCGGCATATACAACATATAATTTTGCTTTTGGCGCAGCCTTGCGAGGGAATGACCTCCCGTTCGCCATTCTCCTATCCGATGCGGCTGTGTCTCATTAGCCGATCGCTGACCACAGGCCATCCACGGGCAGCTCAGCGCGTTGTTTTGCCAAGGCTCGGTCATCTGGCAGTCTTTCACAGTGAATACCAGGTAGGCCATGGCCTCACTCTTTGTCGGGTTTGGGTGGTGCATACATCGTAAATAACACTCTGTTTGAGGGCCTGTAAGGTACGCCGTTCAAACGTTCCACGCGATGTTTTGTTGTTCGTGCGATGTATACAAGTGCAATAAAATGAGCTACTGGAATCCAGTCGGGACCGAGCAAGTTGTTTATTAAATTGATGCCATGGAAGCTTTAGTATGAGTTGGTCACTGTAAGGACGGCGTTCACGGACACACGCAAAAAGGTTTTGTATAAACGTAGACAAGCCTGTTTCTTGACATGCCGGATGATGTTCGCATAGAATTTCCTGTAACCGGAGTTTTAGAGCCACTCCAAGCGAATGTGCCTTAAACACATGCAAATATGTTTTCTTAGTTCATTAAGAATCAATAAGAACGTTGAATTAGTACTTGCAAGTTACAAAACTAGTAGTAAGCTTCGTTATTTAGGCGGGTAAACAACGAGAATTTCCACCTTGCGATTCAGAAAGAATAGTTTGCAAAAGGCAGGCGCTGCGAAGAACCATCAGATATACAGCGTAAGCTTATCGACACGTTAATAGTTTACTTGTATAGTTGGAGTTTCAGCCCGTTTGTCGCTATGAGCAATGTTTTTTCGTGATAAAAGGGTAGTTTAGGTGACCAGTGTTTAATAAATCGATTTTTTCTGATTACTCAAGCTCCTACATAGCTCGTTTTCTTCCTCTCCTTGCTGCACAAGTAGCAAGAATAGGCAGCTTCCACGGCGCCTTTTCCCGCAGAGAACCTTCGAAGGTAACAGAAGGCCGTACTTCATCAGAGTATACAGGTGAATGAAGCGACTGCCGGCGTCGAAAGCGATGTCATGACCGGCACGTTCAGAACATCACCTATTACATTAGGACCAGCATCTTTGGTCACAATATATATATATATATATATATATATAATAGAGAAAGAGAGAGACTTACTATACTCGTAGTTACTGTATAATGGCGTCCTAATACTATGAGTGCTGGACGAAGGGGATGTTGATTACAAGAACCTACGAACACAGTGATAGGACACATGAGGCAAGTCTCTTAGGTGTCCTTTTAGTGCGTTCGCCCATGTTTACTTTCATAATCATCCCCATGATTATCATCATCATCAGTCTATTTGTTGCCCGTTGCAAGACCAAGGTTCTTACGAGCTGTCTCCTATTACCCTTTTCTTGCGTCACTTGACTCTATCTATCTGTACATTTCCAAATTTTGCCACGCGACCCCCTCGTCACTTACAACAATCTCACCCAGCACTATACGTTAGTCAAGAGAATCATGCTGCTACCGCACGAAGCACTCAATAAAGCACAAGAAGTCACGTACAGGCGGCTTCAGACGGGCACCTACCCACGGCCGGCCTTCCTGTACAAAATCTTTCCGGACGCGCACCCCCACAATGCGTGTCGCTTTCGCAAAGATATCGCTAGCCTTGCTCACATGCTCTGGGGTTGCCCCCTTTCGCCGGGGGCCAGGACCACAAAGGAAGTGTGGGACCGAGCTCTACGCAGCTCGGACCTTGAAGCACAGCTCTGTGCTGTCCATCGGGCCCGCGATGCGGCGGAGGGGCATGGACTCTTTGTCCCGACGTGAGAGCGGCCCACTACGCTCTAATCGCGCGCACCGAAGGACCTCAAGAAAGTTATTCATCCACCCATCCATCCATCACGCCACCTGCTTACCACCAGGTCGTTAAAGTCGTTAAACACTATTACGAATGAACCAAGGCTGTGAAGGATGGTAGTTGGGACAGTGTGAACAAACCTCGTCTTACGTGCCAAACACCTGTTCTCACGATAAAAATGCACAGACCATCACCAGGCATGGCCAGGCTGTATGCACGCTAGATGCGCTCGTAACCAACGCATGTAGAACCAAGCAGCTACTAAGCATTCCTAGAGAACCCGAGAGCTGCAATTTGCATTCTACGTGAATCGTCTTTGGTCAAGGCGTTTCGTGTAGAAAAAGTAAGGCGTATGTAATTCTGCTCTAATGTGATTCCAGCCACCTGTTTGTGTGGCTCCGATCCATACGCTTGACAAATTCGATCGCAGGCAATCGCCGATGGGTTTCCAAGTCATGGAGTCGCGCCTGTGTCCCGAGCTTCAGTCTCCGTTCACTCGCACCAGGCTCGGTTCACGTGCATCGGGCTCGTCCTGCTGTCGCTAACGGTGGTGATCACAACAGCGATGCTCAAGCGCACCCGAAGTCATCGAGGGTTCTCACAGCGGCTACGTGAGAGCGCCAGCGCGGCCGAGCGCTCGACGCCTCGGTCAGCGCAGCTGCGCAACACTACCTCACGTGGCGGTTTGCCGCAGCGGCTACGTGGGAGCGCCAGCGCGGTCGTGCGCTCGACGCCTCGGCCCTCGCAACTGCGCAACACTACCTCACGTAGCGGTTTGCCGCAACGGCTACGTGGGAGCGCCAGCGTGGCCGAGCGCTCGACGCCTCGGTCAGCGCAGCTGCGCAACACTACCTCACGTGGCGGTTTGCCGCAGCGGCTACGTGGGTGCGCCAGCGCGGTCGTGCGCTCGACGCCTCGGCCCGCGCAACTGCGCAACACTACGTCACGTGGCGGGTTGCCGCAACGGCTACGTGGGAGCGCCAGCGCGGTCGTGCGCTCGACGCCTCGGCCCGCGCAACTGCGCAACACTACCTCACGTGGCGGTTTGCTGCAGCGGCTACGTGGGTGCGCCAGCGCGGTCGTGCGCTCGATGCCTCGGCCCGCGCAACTGCGCAACACTACCTCACGTAGCGGTTTGCCACTGCGGCTACGTGGGAGCGCCAGCGCGGTCGTGCGCTCGACGCCTCGGCCCGCGCAACTGCGCAACACTACGTCACGTGGCGGGTTGCCGCAGCGGCTACGTGGGAGCGCCAGCGCGGTCGTGCGCTCGATGCCTCGGCCCGCGCAACTGCGCAACACTACCTCACGTAGCGGTTTGCCACTGCGGCTACGTGGGAGCGCCAGCGCGGTCGTGCGCTCGACGCCTCGGCCCGCACAACTGCGCAACACTACGTCACGTGGCGGGTTGCCGCAGCGGCTACGTGGGAGCGCCAGCGCGGTCGTGCGCTCGATGCCTCGGCCCGCGCAACTGCGCAACACTATCTCACGTAGCGGTTTGCCACTGCGGCTACGTGGGAGCGCCAGCGCGGTCGTGCGCTCGACGCCTCGGCCCGCGCAACTGCGCAACACTACGTCACGTGGCGGGTTGCCGCAGCGGCTACGTGGGAGCGCCAGCGCGGTCGTGCGCTCGACGCCTCGGCCCGCGCAACTGCGCAACACTACGTCACGTGGCGGGTTGCCGCAGCGGCTACGTGGGAGCGCCAGCGCGGTCGTGCGCTCGATGCCTCGGCCCGCGCAACTGCGCAACACTACCTCACGTAGCGGTTTGCCGCAGCGGCTACGTGGGAGCGCCAGCGCGGTCGTGCGCTCGACGCCTCGGCCCGCGCAACTGCGCAACACTACGTCACGTGGCGGGTTGCCGCAGCGGCTACGTGGGAGCGCCAGCGCGGTCGTGCGCTCGATGCCTCGGCCCGCGCAACTGCGCAACACTACCTCACGTAGCGGTTTGCCACTGCGGCTACGTGGGAGCGCCAGCGCGGTCGTGCGCTCGACGCCTCGGCCCGCGCAACTGCGCAACACTACGTCACGTGGCGGGTTGCCGCAGCGGCTACGTGGGAGCGCCAGCGCGGCCGAGCGCTCGACGCCTCGGCCCGCGCAAGTGCGCAACACCGAAGGTGAGCGCATGTTTTGCGATCTCAAACTTTCCAATATATATCGTTACATCCAATGCATCCAACTTTCCAATATCGTTACATCGTTATCGTGGAACCAATAATGATGTCTTCGTATGGTGTTGAATAATAATTCGGCAGCACTGCAATGCCACCTAATGCCGAACCCTATGCGACAACTGAAGAATAACCAGACTGTCATAATCAAGATTGATTACACTCATTGCAGCCAGCTTTATTCAGAATATAACTTAGTGGCTGTATCACGTTGACTTTCGAGACTTGCCGAAGGCTCTGTCATACGACCAGTCCATGACAGCACAAAGAATAAATGCAATGATGGTGCAAAACCAAGCCTCCCTGATTGGCTCAAAGCCCGGAGATGACCAACTGTGACAACGTTGTGTAATTTGGCAGCACTCGAATTGGCACTTCCTAGCGTAGCAAAGCTCAAGAAGGAATGCTGCTTTTGCAGACAGGCAGTTCTGTCCTTTAGGTGCCTTTCTGTGTATATATATATATATATATATATATATATATATATATATATATATATATATATATATATATATATATATATATATTGTATGGGGATGCAGTAAGATCGGCCTGAGCCATAGCTTGCTCTGGCATGCGTAAGGGCATAAGTGAACAGAGTCAGTGCTGGTCCAGTCCTCGTGCGTGTCCAGTGTGTCCAGTGTGTCCAGTGCTTTCCTTGCATACGCGTCTGTATCGCTGAATTTTAATGCGTTGCTATTAGGAGTATCAATATGGAAAGAAGTGCATGTTTATGAATTGTGAGAAGCCAACCACGTGGTATAGGTAGAGAATGAATGAGAGAGCTCAGAAGAACGTGCACGCATATATAGTGCAACTGGAGCCGACTTCACAAAGCTTTTCGTTCTTAAGAGGAAGCTTTAGCTCGAGTGCTCCTATCTAAATACATGTAAAAGGAAAATTCGTTTTTCTCGGCAACCACTGCACCAAATTTGACGAGGTTTGTTGCATTTAAAAGACAAACTTAAAATCTAGTGACTGTTGGTTTCAAATTTTCGAGTTAGGTTGTCAATATTTTATTAAAAATTGCCAAAAATCGAAAATTTTCAAAAAACGAAACTATCAAGTTTGCAACGCTGTACCTCAACCACTAGAAATGATAATACGATTCTGTGAAGTGCATCTAATAGTACATCTAAAGCGAACAAAATTGATATGTTACACATTAATATAAAAAAATTTGATCATAGGGAAATACAACTTTTGCAAAACCGTTGTAACCAACGTAACAAATTCACGTAAGATCTAAAATGACATATTAAATTTGTCCGCTTTGAATGATCTAATGGATGCCGTTTATAGAACCGCGATATCAGTTCTTGATGCAGAGCTATGAATTTGTAAGCTTCGTGCTTCTATTTTTTTCAAACGGTCAAATACTTGAAAATCGGCTTAAGAAAATTCAAGCCCTAAATCGAAATTCCGCTTCCAACAGTCACTAGAATTTACCTTTCTCTTTCATATGCAACAAATTTCATCAAAATCCGTCCAGGGGTTATCTCATAAAAACGTTTTTGCGTTTTACATGTATTTGAATAGGCCGCGTCGGAGTTGGGCCCGAGCTAAAGCTTCCTCTTAAGTTCTGTTTGTCATTGGCTAATCGCCTTCGCTAATGATATGTCCCACATCACTATTGGTTGGCACGAACGCTTCTAGTGCAAGAACGTTTTTTGTGAATGCGGGCCCTGATGGCCTGCTCTGGATCACCGCCAATTGCACTTTCCTGTTCGAAGATGTAGGGCGTGTGTCGAGTGAGTTCCTGAACAAGCAGCTGGTAACGTGGTGAACGAAATTTAAATTATGGATCTGGGACCTCAAAGAGGTGCGATGAAATGCTGACGCATTTCTCTCGCATTGACCGCTAAATGTTCACTGAATTTGTTTTTTTTTTTCACAAGTATGCACCAACTCTCCCAGTCAGAAACTTAAAAGTTCAGAATGGCCAGTGTCCAAGCCCACGCACCAGTGACGGGTACCCTGTGTCTAGCAGAAACCAATCTTGAATATCGTGCTTTTTTTTTTTTGCTGACTGATTTTGCGATGCCGAAATCAGTCATGGTTCCATATTTCGGACATCACCAGTAATAGCATGCGCCTTCTCGAACGCAGGAGACGCTGGGCAGCGGCGACAACCCGTGCGAAAACCTGTACGAGCACGTGTGCTCGGGATGGCTGTTGTGGCTATCGGTGACGCTGCTCAAATGGCGCCTGGCAGAGCGCAGGATCTCGATGGCTCCCAACAAGGCAAGGGTGCGTACCCACACATTTATCCTTCTCCCCGATTCTCTCTCACAAGCTCGGTCTTCATGATAGAGATACAGAACTTTAGTTCGCCGTTACCACGCACCGATGCCGCATTTGCAAGTTGACGGGGCCAGTACTCGAGCGTAGTACGTTATCGAAGGGAGAAACTTTGAGTAAAAGCTCTGAAAGCCTTAAGACGCATACAACATGCGGCTGTAACTCAAATAAACACATACATTGTTTTTATGTTACAGAACCATTCATATTCATATTTCATATTTTCTCTTCTGGCACTTATAGAACGTTCAAGTCGAGGATGTTGTGTTTGCAGCCTCAGTGGTATGAAAGGGCGCATTCTCTGTACTGGATTTAGCGCGAACATACATTCCAAGCCTCTCTCTTTCGTGACCACGTACGTATGACCCTGTGTTATTCTCAGGAGAGCCATGTCGACATAAAGTAGGTTTTATTTCTGTTTATACCGATCAAATATGTATGAATTATATAAAGATGTCTTTCTTGTTATTATTTTTGTGATATATTTCCTAGTCTAATGGATTCTATACGGCAATTCGTACTGTTCAGTTGAATCAACTGCAGAGGTGGACACTGCTAGCGCAAAAAAAAACGCATTGTCCAGGAAGCTAATTGAAGAAATTCCATAATGAACTGTTAAAGTATTCAACGTGGGACACACGTTCCAAATGCAAAATTGAAGATGAGCAGTAGTGAAACCATGTCTACTTGGTATAAATTGTACAAATAGTATGATTTTCGACATCTCCTTCTACGTATTCTGCTAAAATAATCCATTCGCGTTCCAAGCAAAATCGTCCCAGACTCTTAGAGGGACTCTATTATGCCAGCCTATTCGGCAGCACACACGGATAAGGCCTTTGTTAACTGTAACACTTTGGATAAGAATCCTGGACTAAGTCCGTGGTGTGATTTCTGTAGCGCGATGCACTGATGAGCGGATAGAAAAATAACGAAGGGGTTAGCGAAAGAAGTACAAACACATGCGCTGTGCCTGTCTTTCTTTCGCTAGCCATTCGTTCTTTCTTTTTTTGCTTTTCTTGCCGCACGTCAGAGCTTCGCGCTGCAAGAACCACGCCACGAACTGTAACGTCAGCGTATTCGGTAGCAAACTCGGACATGGCGTTTATCCTGTGGCTTTGTGCTAAGACGCGAAACCACTATTTCCTAGCTTTGCTTTTTCAATTTCCACGCGTGCCGTAAAGTGAGCAATTAAAAAAGGTTATACCTAACTCCTCTTAACAATTTCTGGTCCAGTAGTGATAATCATAACGTTTTGCAACAAATTTCCGACATGGAAAAGAAATAGGAATACCAAGACTTGTCTCAGAAACCTGAGCGTCGGCATCTGAGATTACGAGACTTGTCAATTCTTGCCACATATAAATGTGGTTTTACCTGATGTTGCGCAATTGTACATGCGTCGCATCAAGTCCAGTTTATGCCTTCGCACAGTGTCACTAGAGCATGCTGCCTAAGCCATATAACTTCTGGTGGCACGAAATTCTCGTCAAGTATTTCGTGGCCACAATTTCCACCTTTTCAATTATGAATAAAGTAATTCAAAGAAACATGCGGGATCTCTAACCCCCTAATTTTTTGGCAATTAACGGGAGAAGCTTTTGATATGATTCCAAAATGTGCACTAAGAATGTGTGGGTTTTTTTTTGCTAGTCTTTTCTTATTGAGATGCACGAAATATAAATTTCTCACTTCATAGATAAATTTTGCACCAGACAGGGCTAAGTACCCACCAGGCAACTGTTACCTCTCATGCAGGTAATATCCAGGTTTTGTAGAAGTTTACCAGAAAAGAATGAGCAGCGCTCTCTCGCAGGCGATCTTTAACAAATGCAATTAAAACAGTATAGAGAATGGGTATCTTTTTACCTAGAGATAATATTTGTAAAATCGAGTTGAACGCATTAACTTCCAGATGACTGGCGCAATGCAATAGTAATTCCTGTTTTCAAAGGTGGCGATCGCATTCAAGTAGACAATTGCCATCCGTTATTAATGACGTCAGTATGCGGCAAGCTTTCGGAGCATATTATAGCAAACCGTGTTTTCGGCTTTTTTCTTAATCTAACCAGTGACTTTGTCCAGACCAGCACGGATTTAGGAACTGCCTTTCTACGGTGACACAATTATTAGGAACACTTCGTGAGTTCCACTTGAACGTAGACAGACACCTGCAAACAGATGCAATAAGTGTTGATTTTAGAAATGTATTTGACACGGTTTCTAAATGCAAATTGCTTTTTAATCTCTAGGAATAAGTAAAGGACTAAGTAAACAACTATTAAAATGGCTAAAGGCTTATTTATCTATGTGCAAGCAGGCAGTAACAATAGGCAGTTGTTCTTCTAGCCCATTCAGCTGCATTTATAACAAACGATATCAATGTGTGAGTGCCATTGCAACGTGTGCATAACGTAACTCCTAGGTATTTGAAACAATTTGCATTCTCTAAAAGATGATCTCTGATATTGTACCCAAAGGAAAGTTGGCGCTTGCTTTTGTTAATATGCGTAAATGTTGCTTTACTATAGTTTATTTCCATGTCTCATTTCGCACACCGCCCATCCAGAGCCTGTAAACGTCCGTTCAGTTTAATCTGGCCATCTTCACATGCTATTGGGGCAACAATCATCGACAAAAAGCTTCATTTGTACAGGTGCTTCAACTAGGGAAGAAATATCCTTAACATACAGAAAGAACAGTATTGACCTCAAAACGGATCCATAGGAAACCCCCGCATCAGGCGCATCAAAAGCTGTCCTCTCTAAAGAAAAGGCGAAATTATGCGGCACGAGAGTTGATGTTAGCAGCCTGTAGCATTTTTGTTCGCGCGGTCTTGGAGCATGCTTGTGTGGCGTCGACTCCGCATCGAAAAGTTCGGAAGGCTAAAATAGAAAGAATGGCAGCCCGTTTTATATGCTTCAAATAACGACGCAGAAATTCTGCTTTACGGCCATGTTATAATTATGTAAGCTAGACTCACTGGATAACCACAGACGTATGCATAAGCTAAAGTTTTCTTTTTAAGATTAGAAAGGACACACAAGGGTAAATAAGGAGTTGTATTTGGCAACCTCCAAGAAGAAGCCGTGCTCGTACAAACTGCAGCAGAGCTAATCAGCTCTGGTGCAGAATCGCAGGGCACCCCTCTGAAACCTTGCGTTGCTTTTGGACCCCGTCAGTGAATCACTCAGTCAACCCTGTCCCTCATCATCATCGTAATAATCATAATCCGCCTACATTTATTGTCTACAGCGAGATGAAGGCCTCTCCCAGCAGTAACCAATCACCATTGTCTTGAGCTCGCTGATTTCAAGTTGTTACTTAAAATTTTCCAGAGTCGTCGCACCACATAGTTCTCTACCGTCATTGTCTGCGTTTCCTTCCCTTGGCATCCATTTTCTAACTTCACAGACCACCGGTTACCTGCCCTACGCATTAAATGGCTTGTCCAGCTTCATTTTAATGCGTTCTCATTCTTATTGTAGTTCACACGCTTCTGGGGGATTTGTATCCATGTTTATAACCGTTTCACCGCCTACCTGGGTCGCTGGTTATTTCGTGGTCGTATGGTTAGCGCATCGGGCTACGGCGCTGAGATAACACGGTTCGAAACCGACCATCGGAGCAACTTTGGTCACTGAGTATGTGCCGATATGTACAGTCGAGTTCAAAAGTTTAAGGACCAGAGTTGCCGCTAAATTTCATTTCTCTTCGCAGCCTAGACTTAGAAGGGATGAAATCAAGTGTACTGCCCACGTGCGCCTGCTTGACTAACACCATGCTTTTATACAAGTTCACGTTACAGGCCTGTGCTGAAGAATTTTTTTTTTTGCATATACCGCGGTCTCTAGACTTTTGCAAAATGCAAAGTTGCATTCGTCTACGAAGAAACTAGCTGCCGCCAAAGCTGCACTAGCGTAAACCCTCGTTGCCGCCTATCGGCAGCGGCGGAAAGCAGCCGCTCCGGGATGATTGTCGTGGGTTCCCTGATTCTCTGGAACACACGGCAACCCTAACGAGACAGCTACGACACAGTTCAACCACTAGGCTGTTGAGCCTCAATTTGTGTAAAATACAGGACATCGCGACCAAAACAAAGTGCGTCACTTATACTGGAAGCCCAAAAAGAAGTGCACAAATAATGCGTAATTTGACGTAATCTTATCTCCACAAGTTGTACTTGTAATGTATGAAGCATGTGCAGTTATTCAGTAGAAATCGTCGTAGGTTTCAAGCAACAGCGGTGTGGAACGCGCATAGTTGAGACATTTTATAACCGTATTGCTTTGCGCAGCTTCCGTAGCGTTGCCTGCCAAATACGTAACGGAGTACAGGTTTGTGATTACAGGTGGCGCTGCGTGTAATTCTCGGTTGCGCAGGCTTACGGCGCCACCAAGTGGACAGTTCTGTGACGGCACCACCATGTTTACTCTGGCGCCAGCCAAGCTGCGCCGAGTACGGCCTCGACTGCAAAGGTGTCTCTGCAGCTCGTGCTTTGCGGCGTGCGCGGAGCAGCGCAGGATCTGCGCTGCGGCCGCATTTCATCCGCTGTTTCTGGCTGAACGCGCTACTTGGCCACGTCGACACGCTGGCTTATCACGCTCAAATCGCCGGCGTGCATGTCCCGTGCATAACTGCTGGATGAACAAATTTGTTTATCGACTTTAATGCAGGTGTTCGCGTAAATTAAAAAAAATTCAGCTGATCTATGGAATCGACTACCCTTCTTTTCTCTAATGCATAAATACTTGAAGCTATGTCTCCTGCTTCCCCATGCTCCCGTGCCTGTGAGTCCAGCTCTACCAGGATACCACTTGTCGAAGCCATCGGGCGTCAGGAGGAATCCAATGCAGGCCTGGACTGTGTGCGCCGTCGCTCTCTCCAATCTAACTGACCGTTTCCCTGTTTCGTATGTCCAAGGCCAGAGGCTACGTCGCCGCAATCCAGCCAAGTGGAGGACATCTCAGGACCGGCTCAATTGTTTTAATTGCCGTCGGATTGGTCACGTCGCCCGCTGTTGAGCCCTATGCTCCTAACTGGCGTCCTGCTGGCCACCCATGCAGGCCGCTTCCAGCCTTACCGCGAGTCACCTCGGGACAAAGGTGGTGACGCTCCGACCATATCGTACCGTCGTTCGCCATCTCCGCGTGGTCACCATTGACGTTCGTCCTTGTCTCGCCGCCTCTAGTAAGCGTGCGAAAGGTATTAGCTTGTTCAGGAGCCTACGAAAATGGTATGTCTTTGTTCAGGAGTTGCGTCAAGGGACGGGCAGTGTCGGTGAAACTCTTGACGAAGCGCCGAAAATGAAAACATAGGCTGACGAAGCTCCGTACATCTTTGGCCGAGCGTGGCACTGGAAAATTTCTGACGACAGGAATTTGACCGGGATCAGGCTGTATGCCACGGGCACTGACAAGGTGGCCTAGCACAGTGATTTCAAGACGGCAAAGCTGTTTTTTTTTTTATTAGTTTAGCTGTAGGCCCGCTCGCCTGAAAACATCAAGAACTGGCGACAGGCGCGTGAGGTGGCTCTGAAATCTCGGCGAAAAAATGATGGCATCGTCTAGATGACAATAGCATGCGGACCATTTGTAGCCGCCAAGGAGAGAGTCCATCCTTTCAAACGTTGCTGGGGCATTACAATATCACAGCACTGCGCAAAGCTGGAATGCGAAAAGACTACCTTGCGCTGCAAATCACCTCAAGATTAATGCCAGCCGAGATGAAACCTTTGAGACCAACCGCGATTTCCAAATTCTATCCAATGTTCCTTGCCATTATTGAACTAGTTCCTGGTTATAGCATATTCTACAGCTTTTTAGGGCATCACTGGTATCTGCAGGGTATGTGTAAAATTTAACGTTGGAAAGAAAAAAAGAAAGTAAGAAAGTAAGAAAGAAAGAAAGAAAGAAATATTCATTTTCTTCTGTATCTTTACAGAAACTGTGACAAGAGCAAAAGGCATCGAGGCTTGACAGAGGCTCCTGCTCCGTTAAAAGCACTGTTTAACTACGAATGAATCAACGTGTTGACGCGAACGCAGACTAAAAACTGATAGTCTATTAGACAAAACTGGTTGAAAATACATCAATGAGCAATCACTTTCACGCGAACTATAAGAATAGAAGATAAAAACAGACAAAATACTGCATAAAGAACTTGCAATCATAGAAGACGCAACCTAACAGAACATTTCAGCGGTCGAGCATGGGTCAGTATTGAGCCTTTCTCCATCTAAAAAAAAGATATCCCGTTTCCTATAAATATTTAGGATTGATGGCACGCCTGCTAACATTCTTTTTTTGTTACGTAGAAGGCTTCATTTTTCTTCCTTATACTAACTCGTGCATTTACACAATAACAGTGCTGCTTTCAACATTTGTTGCTCACCGGAAATAACGACCAAAGTAAATACCTGGTAAAAATATACCATGTATGCTTTGCTACCTACGTGGCAGAAACACACCTGGTAACGAAGCTTCCCTAGAAGCCCGTACGTTCAAAGCATGGCGGTTCATCGGCAATTCAATGGGCTTAACGCCATCTGTGCGACGATGGAACACTTCCGGCGGAAAAGCAATAATGTGACGCCATATCCGTTTAAAACATAAGTGACGTCTTTTTGTTCTCAAAGGCGCGAAATCTGCTTCGGTGGCTGCCCCGCCATTCAACTTGATGGGCGTCTCGAGCTTTCAGAGTGAAAAGCGATGCAGCAGAAGGTCAGCCGGACGGGTGTCGAAATCGTACTTCTGCACAGAACGAATGCCTTTCGGGTAGCGTGCTGGTCCCATCTTCAGACGCCAAGCCCGTTGGCCACAGCAGCGCCAAGGAAACGGCTAAAGTAAGCAATTATCTGGCGGTCGTAACTCACTATTTCCAGCTGAACAGGTTGAAAAAACGATGAAACTACACGCGCCATCAAATTCACACAAACGTGAACAAGCAAAACAGCACAGCGTGTGAGGGGAGACGTATTGTAACAGGTAAATTTTACGAGCGCGCCTTTCTGCACACTTGAAGAGCTGCGCTGAATTGCAAGTTGATAGCGGCGTCATATTATGGTGGGCGCTGAAAAAACAAGTTACTTATTGATAACGATAAAGTAAAATAGAGCTGTCTTTTCTTTTCTCGCGACACGTATGTAAAATTGATTAATTTTTTTAATGTAATTAAAAAAACGCTTACTTCTTTAGGAATGTTTCTTCCCTCGTTGCATATATTCCCGCTTCAATCACTGCTCCCATAACCACCCTTGGTGATGTCGGTTGACAATTTGTTGTGTACCGTTCTTCGCCCGAAGCTTCGCGACCTATTTGGATCGACCTTGGAATGATCGCGATAACGTCAAGCCTCTTCTCACCGCATGCTTGCTGCCGCAAGTGTTGCAATTTTAACGATTTCGTTGATAGATTTAACGGCTTTGTTTCTTTGGCGATATATTTTTAAATGTAGCGACCGGTGACCGTTTTAGCGAAGTAACAAAACAATTGGCGGCATTTTAGCAACTTCGAAGTAACATACATGTGAGCAGCGAGTATTGACTGTATGACGCGTAGCTAGCTCCTTTAACCACGATGAAGCAATGGTTTCCTTCACAAGTTTCATAGTGCGCTCATAAAATGCAGGTTTTTTTTTTTGTTATTTACGAAACTGATTTGAATTGGTTTTAACGCTTCGGTTTCTGCACTTTCGCTAAATGCGGTTTATTGGTGGGCATTTACGAATTTATTGTCAAATTCAGAAAGCAGCAGGTAAGCAATAAGGTAAACTTGACCGTAGAAAGGCGCATACACTGGAGTGGATGAGTTTGTTCACGCTAGCCGAAGAACACTTTTCGCATGGATTTCAGACAATTCATTACTGCGAAGAGTCAAGAGGGGCGAAAGCGTAGTGTTCGACACCACGTGACTGTCATCGCAGAGTTAACGTGCGACCTTGTGTCTTGCAAGATTTTGCTATCCTTGGAAGTGCCGAAAACTAGAAAAATTTCCAGGATAATCTGGGGAGCAAGTCCCATTGCGGCTGGGAAAATCAGAATGCGCGTTTTTTTTCTTTTTTTTAATTGTGTAGTATCGGTAGCTTCGAAATCTAAGTGAAAACGCGAAGTTTGTTATCGTTCGTCGTTACGCATTTATAATCGTAAAGTAAAAGCACACTACCAACTGCTGCTAATTTCAGCTTATTCCTCGCTCACAAGAACCTATAAGCAAACGTAAGACTGTTCTATAAATTTTTTACGCCATATTAGCGTATATCATAGCGTTCTAAGCGCCTACATAACTCAAAGCTTATTCAGAAACTTTGGCGACACTGCACCGTGCACGCTTCACCACATTGCACAACCGTATTGCGGCAAAGCTGCGTAAGCCCCTTACCGCGACGTCGCCTTTGTTAAGCTCTTGTTGTTGCTAGGGGAGTGCGTATATTCGAAACTTTCGAATGACGAATCGAATAGTCACTATAGGTAAATTGGAATACTTTTTTAAATATTTCAAAACTGCCCCCTGTTAAACATAAAAATGGAGCAAAAGTACGGCGATTTTGCACTCTCGCGGGCATAGTATAGACAATACACGAGAACTTGCGTAGTGGAGCAGGCTACGTTGCTTAGGTAGCCATACTTTACAGGCTGTGAAGCAATCATTCGCACTCTCCAAAGAGTCCTGTGTGTGCTAAGGAATTACTTGTTTGCTCTTAATGTTCCATTCGTGCTTTCAATAAATGCTTAATAACGTGGATCGTAATGATAGAAACGTGCTAACTTAATACTAGGATGAGAACATTATGATAAAGAACTATTCGCAAACTATTCGATTTGTTTCGAGCACTGTTCGATTCGGCTCCAAACATCACTGCTCGCACACGCCTAGTTGCCTATTGAACATTCTTCGCCGGGTACACAGCACCTTCACCTGCCACCTTTATTTTTCTGCGGCGTACTTGAAGCAGTAAAATAAATCGCGAAATGACTGCCGAAAGTTCTGCGCTATGCAAACTAGCAGCTCGCAACCGACAACCATGAAAGATAAGTCAAAACTTTGAACGCCTTCACGTTCGCGATGACGGCAGCTGCATCAATCGAAGTCGTAGCGCTGGATTGACATGGACCAGAAAAACTACAGGGCGTAGCGCACGTCCGGTCGTCTTTCTTGTCCGTGTCAATCCAGCGCTACGACTTGAATTGATGCAACTAACCAACTAGCCCAAAAATCTGCACTCCTGGACGGCAGCTGCCCAGCGCACCCTCCCGCCAAATGACGTCACCAGGGGAAAGCACGACGCAACACGTTTTCGAAAAGGTACATTCCATGAACTGCATGCGAGAGCTACAGGTTGCGTCAGCCTACCAAGAATAACCGCAAGTGCTTCCCTCTGGGTGACGCCGACGCGGTGGAAGATTCACGAAAGGATCTGTGCAGCACAATAGGCGAGCACCCCCCTTCGCTCTTCAGTAAATGCAGCACGCACTCGTCACATTGGCGCTCACGTCTCCTAGATGGTACGAGGGCGCACTTCGACCCACGACATCATGCTACCTTATACGGCTGCGGTAGAATGGGAATACTGTAGAGTAAGTCGCGGTGATTTTAGACACCGCTTTCGTCACCCCGAGCTTCGAAATAGACATTGCGATCCATGTAACATGATGTCATAAAGCAGAGGCCTGTGCTGTCCCGAGTCAATGGACAGCTTTTACCGTGGTGACATGCGGGGATGCTGGACTGCCGTCACGACGTGCGAAAAAGGGAACCGGAACAGCCAGGAGAGGAGCGTAGAACTGGTTTTGCTTTTTCGCACACAGCTGCCCTCTTCACCAAGGATAGTAGCAGCGGCATTCTGCACAAGACACGAGTTCCTTTTTATTGAATGTGCTCAAGATGTCAAAGAGGTAGTTTGTCTCGAAGTTAAAACCCGGATGTGGGAGCTCCTGTAGTCGTAAACAATAAAGTAAGGAAGTGACACAGACTAAAACAAGTGTATAATACTTTGAAATCAGGCATTAACAATGAACTGGAACTGACGCCGAATTACACGGTTTATTTCATCGCCAGAAAGGGGGCAAAAGAACTTGACAAGAGAAATCTCGCAGGCATGCGAAGCAGGAAAGAACATGGCGCCGCTAAGCACGGGCAGCGCTGACAATCGTCAAGTACTTCAAACCACGGTCTCATGCAATAAGTCTAGCTGGATCTCGAATATCACATTGCCGTCCATTAGAAAACCACCGTTTCTCAGAAAATCCAAGCTTATGTTGAACTCGCGGTGGAAGTGTTTCATCGAGTCGAGATCGCGCGCGCATGCGCAGTGAGCGTCGTTGGGACCGCCCAGGGAGCAGTCATTGCCCGGATGTCGCACCTTTACGCGCCAGTCCCGCAGAACGCACCGGGAGCCCGCCAGCAGCCCGTCGAACGCGATGTCCACAACGAGGTCACAAGTTTCACCGTAGGTGCGCTTGGAGACGGCTATCGTGAGATACGTATCCCTCGTGTGCCACAAGGTGACCTCGGCGAACTGTCTGTCGTCCTCCCGGCAGAGGAAAATCTCGTTCGCGTTTTCGAGAGTCAACACGTAGCACATGCTCCCGAGTACTTCGGCCAGTCCCTGTTCCACGGACAGCGAACTGGTGAAACGCCGAAAGCTGTCCGAACAGAAGACGAGGGGCTCGCAAGACGCGGTCACCGGGTTTTGACCGTGCCGGGCGACGTTCTGCCGCAAGTACTCCAGAGCGTTCAGCGCCTTGTGGGCGAAGTGCTCCAACTTCCGGAGTATGAGCCCGTTCTCCGAGCCCAAGGAGAACGGCGACGTGCTCGATGCGCGCGCCGAACTTTGCCGACTCTCGGGCTGGTACGTGTCGGCGGCGGTGGCGATCAGGGCGAGCTCGTCCTTCAAGTCCTGCTCGGACGTTCCGAGCGCCCGAGAGATGTCTGCGAACCTGGCCCTCCGATTGCGGGCGGTTTCCGCGAGATTGGCGATCAGGCTCTGAAGTCCGGAGAGCAGCTCGTCGGGACGCACGTCCTTCGAGAGCCCCTTTATGTCTTCCAGCGCGTGGCCCAGGTCCCGGAGCGTCACGCCCGCAGCTTTCAAGGACGGCTGCTGCGTGGCCGCGGAAGAGTCGGAGACGCCGCATCCGGTAGCAAAGTGCGTCGACAGGTCGCTGTGCAGGACCCCCTCGCCGCAGCGCAGACATTCCACCGTATGGAAGGCGCACTCGGTCTCGTAATGAGGCAGTAGTTCATCCGCGGTGCCGACAAACTTGCAGCCTTGCGATTCGTTCCAGCAATGAACCTTGAAACACAAAGAAAAAGAACAAATATTTAAAGAATTGGCACATTACGCAAGTTGCACTCAACAGTTCAACAACCTGCTGCAGGGCGCTCATGACATCGCACAAAACCGGGATCCCGAAAGAGGGCAGAGACCCCGCCCTGCAAACCACCTCTGGAACAGGGGCAGCTGCAATGAGACCTTGGAAACCATGCAGTATACTTAAATCCAAGGTACCTTGAGGTTATTGTGCTCGGTTTATAGAATTTCACTGCATTTACAGGCATAAATAGTATCCACAATGGGCCTACTCGAACTGTGTTAAGTTTAATGTTGAAAAATGTGTACTGTTTAGTGACGAAGAAACGGGGCACCTTGATACAAACGCGAGCAAAGAACATGGCGAAAACAGAATATTAATGAGCACTCGCATTCACCTGATAGCAGAAATGGAAGATACAATAACATCACGAAAAAATTGCAGAAAGAAAAACTAGTAATCATAAAAATCAGAACCATTAGAAACGCACAGCACATTGTAGGTGTCCAAAAAAAATGTGCAGGATGGGGTGCTGGCGCATTTGCTGTTTTTTTTGTAGAAGATTTCTTGTCTTTTCGGCTAATTGACCCGCGTGCAAAAGCAAAACCATGGCACATTCATTAATTCTAACCCGCACACTTCGTCTGCAAGTCACGCTGAATATCCAGCATTGCCCTATACCAAACAGCTCGGTTTAGCCTAATCGTAAGTGTAATGTTTACCTTTGCATGCTAAGTCACGCAGAAACTCCCCTGGTAGTTGTATAAGTATGCACAAGCATTGTGCCTCTTGCTCATTGTGTTACCCCACCTGTACTTATACCAACACTCTTCAAGGACGACGACGTCTGGAGTGGGATGTCTCAGCAGGTTACGAGACTTCCGTGGAGGTTACGCTCATGCGAGCCCATTTGCCCACCAGGACTTCCCAAATCACTGACAGCCTTCGATCATCAGTTGGCCACGCATAATTGAAGAAAATCGGCGCCATGTAGAGTTACTAGCATATTTAACAATATCGCACGAGTGTCGAAACGGCAGCATGTCCTTGTTAACGCCCGATAACGAGGAGAAGCGGCGAAACCTGCGACAATACACTGTAGAGTACCTCGAAAGTAAATAGGATGTAAATCTGCGTATAACTCACAGCTTTGCGCTAAGAAAGGTGGTAAGTTAGAAACAGATTTACAACCCCTTTATTCTTTTAGCCATGTAACGTATTTTACAGTGCAGGCGCAAGCGCTGATGCGAACGTTGTGCAAGCAATGCTCCGTTTTCTCGCGATGCATATACTCTGTCACACTAGATGCGTAGGCCAACTTTTCAAGCGAAGCTTGTATTAGCTCGCAAGTTTCGGTGGCGTTGTCGCGGTAACGCAGAAAAAAAAGAACAGTTGCTCCCAGAGCCGAGCAGCTCTGGGAAAGATTTGACGAGTTGCCAAGCGCCGGGGCGCGAGTCATAAGCAAGGATTCCAGCTGCATAGGCGCGCGCTTACGCCTCGCGCGACCAATCAGAGCCGTTTCTCGTCCGGCGGGAAGGGAAAGGGCAGCAAAGGGTTTCGGGCGCGCTACGCCGTGCGAAACCGTGCAGCTTCGTTTCAGTGCAGTTGATTTTCGGAAAACGGATGGAATGGCCACGCATTGTGCGTTCCTCCGAGGAACAGGCAGCGTCAGACGAGCAGCGGCGAGAACTCGCCCGTTGAAGGGCGAGCCGTAGGCGCGCCGGTCCAGCCGTTAGAGCCGCGCGAACCCAAATTATGGGCTTTTACGTGCCAAAACCACTTTCTGAATATGAGGTACGCCGTAGTGGAGGACTCCGGAAATTTTGACCACCTGGGGTTCTTTAATGTGCACCTAAATCTAAGTACACGGGTGTTTTCGCATTTTGCCCCCATCGAAATGTGGCCGCCTTGGCCGGGATTCGATCCCGCGACCTCGTGCTCAGCAGCCCAACACCATAGCCACTGAGCAACCATGGCGGGTCGAGCCACCCGAACCCAGGCAATCCGACAGCAACGAGAAGATACCGAGCTGAGGGAGCGGGAGGCCGAAGCAATCCGGCACCGTTACTCGTGGCTTACTGCCATAGAATGTAATGGATGCCCCCGAGTAAGGAACAGCGATTGTGACGTCGCCGGTTTCGTCACGCCAGCCTTGGCAAGGGAAATTTAGGGCCAGGCAACACGACCTCGTGGTGAACAAACCTTATGATATCTAGCTGGCGCTGGCTGAACAGTCACTTGTATTTAGACGTGACGAAGGTCAGGTACACGCAGGACAAACTTCGCTTACACCAATTTTTTAGTAGGGGAAGGTATGGTCATTTTTTATTTTACGAAGGGATGACGTGAAGAACAAATGAACCGGTAACGCGCAGTCGGCAATTTGCGTGCGATTTTCTTGCGTCCCGTTAAACTAACAAAAACAATTCATTACCTTGTCTAGCCTTTCTAGAAGCTCCCAGTTTACGGCCGATTCGAGTCAAAGTGCGCCACAAGGTCGCTAACATTTGGGTAAAAGTAAATTTAGCGGCACCTTACGAAGTGCGCAGCAATTAACGCCTTCACTGTGTGGTTAACAGGGATTCTTCCACATGCTCTGCACGTCATTCCAAACTTGGGTTACTGCAATGTGCCGAGCCAACACCACCTACATGGCACAAGGCCTGTTCAATCCATGACGCCATGCTGCCTGGCCCCACTGCCATAAAATCTAATGGATGCCTCCGAGTAAGGAACAGCGATTTTGACGTCACCGCTTTCGTCACGCCAGCGTTGGCAATGGAAATGTTGGGCCAGGCAACACTGCGTCGTGGATCGGGGTAAACAAACCTTATGATATCTAGGTGGCGTTGGCCGAGCAGTCACTTGTATTTAGAGACACGCTGGTGCATGAAAAAATTAATAAAGCAGCACGCAATAAAAAACGAAGGTAGTATTAGCGGTGCACGATACTAGCGGTGCAATTCCGGCGATATACGGTTCGATTTTGTTAGTCATGACCCCCATAAAGCTAACAGGCTATGAAGCCAAGTAAAGCATCGGGGAAATTAGCTGCAGTTGAATGAAAGTAAAAGATAACGAAGGAAAGAAAAATGAAAGTGGACGAAGAGATACCTTGCCGTACCGTGTACTCACAAATTAAGAACTGCGAATTTTCGTTCAATACTTATTTCACCCCACGTGAACAAATGTGTAAAAGGATTAGTGCTCGACATCACCCAGCAGTATCCGCTGCTTTCTGAAAAATTAGGGGCACTAAACAGGAACGCTAAGACAAGCTGCGTTATTGGTACATCGAACTTCGGCAACAGGAAAACAGCCACTGATTACTCTTAGGCGTGCAAATACGCATGAGTGCAACTAATGCAAATGATGGGACGTTTGCAAAGAACGACAGCAGCAGTTTTCTTTTTGTTTTTGTTTTTCTCACCTTCAACTTGTTCGCTTCCCGCGCGCACAACTCGACAGAGGCGCACTGCGTTTCCTCGAACGGCTCTCGATCCAAGGGACAAGTCCCAACGCCTCCCTGGGAGTTGGCTGCGTGGCAGGACTGGCACAGGACGTGCGAGCAAGGCAGTACCACCGTCCGCTTCGGAATCATGCGGCAGAGGCCGCACACGCGTACATTGGGCACGTCCTCGGCAAACCGCGTCGGTCGCCAGTTGACGCCTGCGACCACGTGATCGCGAAAACGGTGCACCGTTCCCCGCTTGGCATCCGGCATGGCGACGTCTGCACGGCTACAATGAATCCCGAAATCGCGAGCCTGCGGCTTCTTGTAGTCCCATAGATGCGGCGCGGCTGGCGTAACAAGGGCAAGTTATACGACGATGGTGTCACGTGACGTCACGCACGCGCAGTTCCTCACCGTGCTGGTACCAGAGCATGGCGGTCGCGGTGACGTCACTACACCACGTCATAACGCGTGCATTGTCATTTTTTTTTTTTTTTGCGGTGTTCGTTTTTTAGCCGGATTATCGCCGTTTTCGATTCGTCGCTCGACGCGAGACACGGCTATCGTGCTGTCACGTTGCCTGTTTATCAGTGTAAAATATTTTGCACCCTTAAACGTAAATAACGGCGTAATTGTGTCTATACCTCACACCCTTACACTTTTTTGGGTGTAAGGGTGTGAGTCATCGACGAAATTTCGCCCTTCTCCTTTAAGCGTGTAAATTATTTCGCAGTGCACGCGGCTTCTCCAGTGATCCAACGTAGCGGCCACGATGACTTAAAAAATATATACCCGTGGTTTTACATGCCAGAACAACGATCTGATTATGAGGCGCGACGTAGTGAGGGCACGGTCATTTTTCATGGTTGTAAAACCTTTGACGAAAAACGGTCCAGATCCATTGGTGAGTGACCTATACAAGGGGACTTATGGGAGTGGTGTTTGAAGCGCGAATAGGTGAGAGGGGACAAACGTCATTAAGAAAAAATGCCTCTTAAAGGAAGGAAAAACCATGAAAAGCTTTATATTATTTAAATAAAATGTAATTTTTAATTAAGTAGTCAGGTGGGATGCGCAAAAGAAGAAAGGAAAAAGACGATTGCCTTTTACTTTAGTATTAATAAAAATGTTTTCTTTATTAGCGCCCCTAGAAGAAGAAAAGGGGGCGTTCAAGCAGCTATGGCAAAACACGGTCGTAAAGTTGGTCTGCTAGGAAAACGCCCCCCTTGAAATGTTTCGTTGTGTTGCTCCTCCGTGCGGGACTTCTGAATACCGGTGGCGCGCGCTTTACGCTCGCTGAGCGAGGTGTTTCCGAGGTGAGTTGCATCATGAATCAAAGCGTTCAGTGAAGAGTTCTCGCGCGAAGTGAGTCGGGAACGCCGGCTTCAAGTGTCGGCTTCAGCGGTCCAGGTGCGACTGCTATGACTGCCGTACTCGCACCTGAGGTCGCACCTGAGGTTGCACCCAAGGTACGCAAGGGGTACGTACACACGACGGGAGTGTTTCCCCACAAGGAAGACTTCAGCTCATTTGTGAAAAGTTGGCTGTTTCCTCGCACGCTAGGTATCTTTTTTTGTCCTCTTGATGACGCGTTTCTTGTGATTGATTGATTGATTGATTGATTGATTGATTGATTGATTGATTGATTGATTGATTGATTGATTGATTGATTGATTGATTGATTGATTGATTGATTGATTGATTGATTGATTGATTGATTGATTGATTGATTCGTTACAGCCGCCTTGCCACTTTGCACCACAACGTCTTTGAACGCATAGCAGGCTGCGCGGTGTGCAATATGCCAGATCAGTTACTAAGTTATACTAACTTGTGTCTGCGCCAAGGATCCTGCGCGCGCATCTTTCCTCTGATCCTGAAGAAGTGTGGAAGATAAAATGTCTTATGTTTTTTTTGGGAGGTGGAACACACATATCACTTCCTTTTTTTTTGAAAAACTGTAAAGCTAAGTGTGCAAACCGAAATGTTACATCGACCCTAAACATAAATCGAGATCGTTCCCACCAGCCTGCCGATCAAAAACTAAAGAGGGCATATCTTTATGACAGGTACGCAAGGCAAGAATCAACTTTTGCAGTTTCATCTACACTCCGGTCGCTAGAGGAAATTACGGTACGTACGTATGTTCTCTAGTCACTCTGCTATTGAAGCAGTTACGCGTTGATGTCGATGACGCATTGTGATTGTTATGCGCAAAGCTTTTGGGGAGCGCATAGTGCTCCTATTTTTCGCTGCCACGATTGGAGTTGACTGTATGCCACACTATAATTCTCGTTTTGTGGTTTTAGACAATACAACTCGATTATTGTCAGAAAATTGGGAGTAAATAGGAATACCTTTGTTTCAGCACGAACTGCGGAGCATCATTCTGTACTTCAGGATCTCCCACACACCTGACAAACAATGAAATAATGCAAGAACGTATGGTACGTGTCCGGGTGTGCTTAGCTGGCTGCGAAATATATAACCAAGGTCAAGTTAATACCAAGGTCACGAACACGTAAAGACCTGATAAGCGAGAAACCGTACCGAAGAAAATTATTGTTCTTTTTTCTGCTATCTTTTAGATACCATTTCAAGCTTGACGCTAAACGTTCGAACATGTTGGTTAGAGCACCTACCTCCAGACCTTAAGAAACTGATCACTAACTTGAATTCCAGAAATTGAGGTCTGTTTTGCGGCCACTTGACTGCTATACAAAAAAGAAGTGCAAAGTACGTAGAAGTACATATAAGTTCCGAGACGATTCTTACTAAACGTGCAATTAGTTATTGATAGACTGGCTACTTCGAATGATTCTCTTAAGTGCCAAATTCATTGGGAGGCTAACGTCCCATCCTCTGTCATCACATTTAACCTGACGCAACTTGTACACCGAATTTCCTTCCTTACAAATAGTTGTTCACTATGAGAAGCCAGTACTAAGTCGTGTGTTGCGTGATATTGCGAGAGACCATAGCGAGAGTCAGACAGAGTAACAGTATGTGTCTAGTGTCTACCGGCGTAGGGCATTGGCACCTGATGCATAGTCTGGTGGGCTGCTGCGGACCATTCGTCAGGTCGGTTGTGCTCTTGTCGGGGTTCAACGCAGATTTGAAACCCCTGCCTGCCTACAGACCATCCACATTGCGCGGCTCGACGCGAGCGGTTAGGGACCACAATCGGTGAAACGTGCTAGTTTGCACACTGTTCGCTTAATTCTGGCTGCCCTACTCACTATGGCCCAGCTCCGAAGTGCCAGGACCACGTCTGTTGCGCCGACCTCTGATGGTAATAGTCAAGAGGGGAAGAAAACTTTGAATAGACGTGTTTCGAAAACAATCATAAGATCGTACTGAACAATGCCCCCGCAATTCTGTGTCTGAAGAGGGATCGTGAAAAACAAGTTCCCACAACTGTCTTCTATAATACTAGAGCCACGAAATGTTAGCAAATGATGTTGACGGTCTCAAGCATATTCGTTCAATTTATTGGTGAGGTTTAGCCTACCGAAGCGACACGGGAGCTGTTAGGGACCCTGTAGAGGAGGGGCTTGAAATTAACTTTGACCCCTTACGGCAGTGTAACGCTTACCGAAAGCTCAGTACATGCACGTTTTTTTTTTATACTCTGCGCCCAGGAAAGCGGGTACCCAGGCTAGGAACGAAACATCGCGACCTCGTGCCCACCAGCAGTATGGTCTAGCCACCACGCCATCACGCTGGATATTACGCAACTTAAAATGCTGAAAGGTTCGAGACACTGGGTTTAAAAATTGAGACCCGATAAACTAACGTTTGGTAAGCTAACTGATGTTTAGAAAAAGTTAGTTTGACTGGTGTTAAATACGTTTGCTACACGTCAACTATTGGTATTGTTGCCGGTCAATCCGAGCCTTTTGTCATTACGAGGCTAGCAACAAAAAATGTCCCCAGGTGAGAGGCACATATATCGACACACATTTCGCATGTGCCTCGGCAATAGCGTGACTTGGTCGCGTACGCAATTTATGACACTCTCTAGCGCGCTTTACTTGCGTGCTTGCTCCACTTCGTGAGCAATATTACACAAGGTTGATACGCCTGAATTTGAAAATGGCAGTAAACAGAAAGGAGACTAACCAGTGCGATGTTCAATGAGTTTATTAGAACGAAAGCACGTGAGGGAAAACAGAGCCACACAATCGCGTTACATTTTGCACAGACCTATAGACTAGGAATCGTGCTGCGCTTGCATAAAGTCAGAATAGCTTCGAATTATTCCTATAATGGCAAGTACAGTAATTGCGCTGTGACGAGATGTCACACGGCGAGACCAAAAAAAAGAACAAAGAAAACGCCATCGGAGTGAGTACGGTTCTGTCAACATTGTCATCGCACAAACGTCTAATGCTTGCGACGGTGAGCATTCTGAACAAAATCAACCGCGGAAATGAAGTTTAGTAGTGTGGTTCGCTCGGCCAGTTGGCGCATGGTGAACGTATATGGGTTTCCAGCAAGTACGGACGCGAGCACAGGTAAAACGAACGGACAGGAGAACGCTTGACTTGGGAATCCAGCTTTCCAAACCAGCAAGTGCTCACGTTCTACACTCCGCTTCTCAGAGTAACGAAGGCGTCGTGGTTCCGTTCGACGCTTCTTTAAGGCCTCCATCTCTTTCACACTCAGTGCACGCTTTGTGCAATTACTAGTTCAATGTTCCTTACGCTAAGCCAATTTTTATCGCGTCACTCTTTCCTCCAGGCTCAGATGCTTCTGTTACCGTGTTACCGACTGCTTCAAGTTACGGCAGTTGAACCCACATCCCTCAATGCACACTCTGGTCTCATTTTGTTCTCTTCCCTTCTTTCTCCACACTGCTTCCATTTCTCTGCAGCCGATTTTTTTGCTAGTTCTCCGTGATGGATTTTTTCTTTTCTTTTTTTTTCACTTCCCGGCAGGTCAACGCTCCTCACTCGATGGACGTTTGTCTTAGTTTGTTCACGTAGTTACTTTCTCCTCACTCGCCTGCTTCTTATGCCGAATCATTTCTCACTCCTGTGTGGCCTACTTCAATTTTCTGTTATCCGATTTCTTCCCTTCTTGCCTCTTCCTTTGCTTGTCTGTCTGAGCACATACCCATTGCCACATTACCCGATGACACATAAACAGTGGCCCAAGTTAAAACCGCAAAGTGTGACGAAGAGGCAAAAGAAGCAAAACACGAGGCACAATTTTTGCCTGTACTTTGAACTGACCGCATTTTTCACTCGACGCAACACATGTTTAAATTGGCCCCCTTCAGTGATTTAAGACACTGCTCGCCAATTAATATACAGACTTCTCCAACGTTACAAGCCAGAATGTCCGCATATACTTCTACAAGCCAGATTGCACTACAGTACTGTGTCTAGGTATGGCTGTTGGGTACAGGAAAAAAAGATACCACAAAACACACGCACCATAAAACGCAGGCGTCACAACAAACACACATGTAACACGAATCATGCAAACATTATGCCTGATAAGTCTTCATCTAAATGGTGAAAAAGAGAGAGACGTTCCTACACCAACGTCGTTAGCATCGCTATCAGCGAACCGTGTTGTACATCACGTCCAAAGTTCTGTCCCCGTCGTCGTCGGCCCTGACGGCTCGGTTCATGGCGCAAACGCAGGCCGTGGTCACGTCTACGGTCTTATTTTGCAACGACCACAGGGAGCCGCCGTTCCAGCGTGGGTACGACACCTTGATTTTTTCCCTCACTTCCTGGCACCGAAAGTCGCCCGTAGGGCTGCACAGGTTTCCGGGACACTTGCACTTGACGCTGGGTATCTCAGGCGGAATCCTGTGGGAGTCGATGTCCAGGACCCGGGTGAAGGTGCACGTTGCCCTGTTTCCGATGCCATACGAATTGGGCTGCGGAGCACACTTCCCACTCGAGGCCTTGAGGATCGCACCACCGGCGTCGTGGAGGGCGACTCCCGCTGAGAACGTGCAGGAGGCCAGAAGAACCATCTCGCGCATTCCGAACATGCTGAGAGTCCGGAATTTCGGGTAAATCTGCGGATTACACACGGACACGAATCACCACTTTGCTCTTGGTAATTTGTTAAGGCGAAAGCCCTATTAGATAGCTCATGGGTGGAAAGATTGACCTTTCGGTGTTATGGCACCACAAATCAATGGCACCAAAACTGAGTGTTCGTCGACCTTTATTGGGAATCAAACCCACGACCTTCGGTGTTAATTACGGCAAAATTAATTAGGGTAGAGCTAATGAAGGCACTCAAACCCAAGTATCCTAGCGGGGGTCGGACCCATGACATTTGATGTTAAGGCGAAGTTAATTAAGGTGCAGTTCATTAGGGTATAGTTAATTAAGGCACTCGAACCCACAGCCTTCGTTGTTAATTAGGGCGAAGTTAATTAGAACATTTTATTAAGGTAAAGTTAAGACACTCGAACCCATGACATTTGGTGGGAGATACAAGTAATATGAAATAACGCATTCGAATGAGAATGTCAAGTAACTTAACGAATGTTTCGTGAGCGCGCAGGCTTTCGCCTTCATCCTCTTTAATGTATGCTAAAGTGAGCGTCAACTATTATTTGCCAATTTACTGATCGATTGAGATAATGGCTTAACGGTTCGTTGATCGAGCTTAACGTCCTAAAGCAGCGCAGTAGTTTAAGACTCCGAACTAGTTCCGACCATCTGGAGTACTGTAATGTGCACCCAAACCTCTCGTTTCCATTCCGCCTCCATTTTAATGTGAAAGCTGCGGCTGGGAATCGGAGCCTCCATTTTGAGTCCAGAAGCACAACGTCATGGCCATTTGCAACAGGGTCCCTTCAGAAACATCTGCAACTCCTTAGCTTAGCAGATACATATTATGCACCGGTGACGTGTAACGGCATATCAGAAGATGTACCCAGAAACATAACCAAGGTGTCGAAACCTTGTTACGCGTTGGAACTCAAAACAAGTGGAAGCATTAATGATCAGGAGTCAAGATAAGCAAGAAACATGTGTACTGGTGCAAAAAAAAAAAAAAAGCATGGAAGCGATTGATATAGCCCGAGTCGTTATCTGCAGGCAACTGTATGATATAGAGATAGAGGTAGAGATAGAGATGAAGAGAGAAAAGATAAAGGAGAGATAGGCAAAATGCCAGACTGCGACATGCGTGTGTAATACTTGATTAGCTCAAGTATATCTAGGTGATTATGGTTGCTTCCCCGTTTCGAAGTGGGTGCCAAGAGATAATCATCTATCATCACCGTCGTCTTTCAGACAGTTTCGGATACGTTCCATTACTTGGTCTTGAATCTGTCTTCTTATCAGTCAACGTAAACTGTCTCCAGCGCTGACCAGATTTGGAGCAAATATTTAATATGGTATTAATTCCGTATATGCCGCATTTCTTTCCCCCCCTTTTTTTTTTTTTAGTCCACGGCTCGCCATTCTGCGCGCCGTGTCTATCGCGAATATCCAATAGCAAGTAGTTTCAGCTGGAACGACGTCATTTTAGCGTGGTCGTCCTAGCAGATTTGTCGAACGGGAAGGTAACAGCAACGCCTCAAGTGACTGCTGGTGACGAGGTATGCCTAAGTCAAAACGTGCTGGATGCGTTCCTCTCTATATAGCGTAACAGTTTAGCGCCCGGGAAAACGCGAGTGTCAGGAAGTTTGCGTTGTTGTGAAGATATCTGCAATGGCATAAAGGAGCCGAAATCCACTGCATGCAATAAGTAACCAAGTTACTTTCTTTTTCTCTTTTACGCGCGCAGCTTTGCAGATTGTCGCCATCGGCGCTAGAGCTCGTCGCTGTGACCCGGCGTCCCCCCCCCAAAAAAAAAGAACGTAACGCGAAATCGTAACCATAGCAGCGAAAGCTATCTAGTATAATATCGATAAAATTTAAAGCAATTAATTTTTTCAGGACGTGACACTACAGATTTCGTATCTACATCATTAACAAGCCCTATCGCATAAAGACACCAGCCACGAAACGACGAGAAATTTAAACTAGCATCGCCGTTATTTGGAAAAGTGAATCCTGAGCGGGAGCTTGGGTTCATGTAATAACTGCTTACTATCGCTGCACACTGTCATTACAAACCGATGTAACAGAAACTTGGGAGATAGCAAGAATAACGTAAAAGAAAGTAAGGAATAGGCAACGACAGTAGTATAGATTCGAGCGCCTGATTTTTTTTTTTTTTTTTATGTGCAGCTCTCATCCTCGTTAAGGTTAAAAGTAGAGTTTGGTAGGGCAGGCTACGTAATGCGTATAACTGACAATCAGCTGTCTTTCATGGAAACAGAGAGGGTGCTGATGAAATGGAAACAGAAAACTGGCTTCGGCTTACAGGGGACAGGAGAAACGTATTCGGAGGTCACCCACAGGTGTCTTAGTTCCGCAGTTGGACCTACATTTGATTAAGCCGATTATCCGATCGCCCCCGTAGAGTCGCTGACTTCGAGACCCATGTCTACTTGCATTTCTGCCCCGAACTAAATGACAGCTCCGACATTATGAGTATGACGATGACGATATGCAAGTCTTACCTTCAATGCAGGAACACAGCGCGAAGAGGGTATACGAATCCAAGCCAGGAGACGAAATAAATGTATGGCGGTACTCGGGCCACAAGACGGCAACCAGCTTCCCCGGGAATCCGCGTCAGTCTTTATGCTCGCGTCGCGTCGCAAAGTTATTCGCAAACAGAGTCGCGCAAGGTCGGGTGAGAACCGGATTTTGCCGTGGCAATTTTAGTCGGAGGGCATTCAGTTCCCCGGAGTATGCGCACTAGTGTGCTAGTACGCATCTACAAAAAAAAGGAAGAGATAATAAAAAAAAATTAACGCCGGGAGCTGTCAAGGGGGAATCCCGCGCTAACTTTAGGCGCCTGATCGTTTCCTGGACTTCACAGGTAAGACCGAGAGCGTACCGAAGTACAAAGACAGGCCTACGTTTTCTTTTTCTTTTCGCTTTGCTTTATACGTCGAAACATTTCGAGCACCGTGTATACGAAGTTTATGAGACGTGCAGTGGTGAGACCTCTGACTTATTGACACTGGTCGCTGTGCATATATATATATATATATATATATATATATATTCATGTGCCGTCATAGGCGCAGCTCTCACTGCGCTAGTACCCAAACATGGCGGCCACGATGACGTCAGTGCATTGTATTATCGCGCGCACATTGTTTTGCTTATTGGCGGTGACTGTTTTTCACCGGTTCATCACTGTTACCGCTTTGTCGTTTGACACAAGACGGGGTCCAAGGTGCTGTCATGCTGTCACGTTTCCTTGATTGCGCTCTTTCTCGACGCGCTAGTACCTAAAGATGGCGGCCGCGATATGACGTCTGTGCAAACCTATCTATAGGCCTCGTGCGCTCGCATGGCGGCGCCAGTGCTGCCGAACGCGACAGCGCCACTGCGGCAAGGTCGAGTGGTCGAGCCACGGCCGCTCGGCGAAACGCGCGCCCTGCCTATGGGACCGCGCGCCTTCTCTATGGGACCTCCTTCTTTATACTAAATCCTTGTAATGTGACCCAACTTCTAATAATAATTTCTGTTTCTGCGATGCATTGACCGACCGCGGTCGAGCACGTTCCTCGTGTTCCCCTTCCTCCCGCGCGCGTTGACCGATGGTGTGTGCGGCGGCTGTCGCCGTTCCATAATAATGCCATCGCGAACCGCGAGCCCCCGCTTGTTGTTTTGCGTCTGCGGAAGGACGCGCCAGGTTGGTTGACGAGTGTCAAGAGGGGGAGAACTTTGGGCCTGTTGGTCCGACACGTTTAAAGAGGGAAAGAACTGCGACTTCAGACGGGACGTGACGAAGGAGTGGACAGGACGAGTGGACAGGACCGCTCGTCCTGTCCACTCATTCGTCACGTCCCGTCTGAAGTCGCGGTACTTTTCCTCTTTAAACATGTTGACGTGTATATACGCCAAACGAGGCACTTTGGGTCGCGGTGCTGACTTGCGTGCCGCTAAATCACTGCGTCTCGGGGAAGAAATCAACGAGTGCTGTCGGTTTGTCAAAAAAATCCATGGAAAGTGCCTGGTACAACTAAAATATTCAGAGCCATTCCACTCTGTGAAGGTGGGTGATCAGCGGAGCTGTATATATGCTGAGAAATATGTTGATTGAAAATAAAAGACCCGTACCACAATGAATTTCGCTTCTTTCTTTCACAATTTTTTGTTGTTTTATTAAATTGCATACTCGATGCATCTTTTTTAATTTTTAACCTTCTTTTGTTTGCTTTTTTGGATTTACTATTTGCTCACCAAGGTGACTGTCGTTTTATGACCGCTATGATATACGGACAGTGGCTCCGTGGCGACACTCGAAAGCTTCTCGGTCAATGTGAGGTCTATACACGACCGATGACGCGTCGTGGGCACGCTGATGTTTGTGTAATACTGAATGCCGAACCTTTCCAAGAGAAACGCCACGAACCACTTTCCTTCTCGCCGAGACACGTTTATGTTGAAATCACGCGCAATTACGATGGGAGTGGAGTCGGTAGGGGCGATTTAACCAAAGGTACATACGCTTGGCGTTTGCGGCACGATCTTCGTCCGTATTACGTGCCGCCCGCCCTCGCCACTCACAATCCCACTTCTATTCACGACGGTGCTCTTGTAGGCGCGCTGTTTTTCCGCAGTCCTGACCGCACGCGGGCTACCCATTGCACGCGTAGATTGAAACTGAGATAAGGTTACGTGGTTTGCCTATAGAGCCCGTGAGGTCAAACCGCAATCAATACTAAACAGAGTCTATTCCGGTTTAACTTTTTTTTATTAGGATATTGTTTATCACAATACGTTTTGACACTTCTCGCGATTAAACACAGCTGGTGCATGCCCGGCGACAGGCTTTTATGGCCGTTTTTTTTTTTTTTTTTTTTTTCACCGGGATAGGTCGGTCGTGAGCTCTGGGGTGGCCGCTATCTTTTTTTCCTACTCACACAAACCGCTAGAACCTAGCGTGTATCAGCTCCGCTGTAAAAATCGTTAGTTACGACGTGCCCTTAGACGTGAACGCGCTGTTTTCTTGCAGAGCGCTCTGGTTGTTATTGTTGCACCGGTTTTTGTAATGCCGGTATTTTAGAGAATTGTGCTTTACTGCCAGCTTGCCGCGTCCGCTTGGCCCATGCTTACAAACAGGCTTCCCAGAAGACTTCCGGTTAAGCCCTCTGGAACAACGCAAGTTACGATAGCCTCTAAATTAACAGAGCCCTCCAGCTGGCATCAGTCGTGCTTTGAAGTTAGAATGTTCTACGAGTGAATTTTATTGTTCAGTGCAACAAAAAAAGCCCATAGATGAGATCGACACATGCCGCACTTTCTTTATATCTAAACACACCAAGAATGTGTGCCTACAGTAAACTATGCGCGAAATACTTCCGTTTCCTTGGTTAACCTGACTGTCAGAAATACATGACCGGAAGTTTCTTGGGGTCATGAATGCGCTGCTGCCACAGCGTGGACAAAGAAGGTCTATACAGTTGTGCGCATGGTGTAGTGTGGTGGCCCAGCCCGGTCTTGACGCTAGCAGAAAGTGGGCCGCGGCCCAGCCCGACGATAGACCGAGTACCCGGGCAAAGCCCCAGTTCACAAATAATCTCGTTCGTAAGTGATCTTTGCCATCAGCCGGCCGCCGTCTCTAATATGTCGGGCATCAGGATCGGCTGTATAATTTTGTCTTGCGAACAATAATTCTACCTTACGAAGTTTTTATATGAATACTGGCCCACCTTAAAAGCTGGGCTCGCGGCGTCAGATCAGGACGCGTAAACGCAGCGAGAGGCAGCGCGAAGTCGCGGGATCGAATCCCGGCCGCGGCGGCCACGTTTCGATGGGGGCGAAATGCGAGATACGCCCGTGTATTTAGATTAGGTGCACGTTATAAAGAACCCCAGCTGGTCCAAATTTCCAGAGCCCTCCACGACAGCGCGCTTCGTAATCAGATCGTGGTTCTTGCACGTAAAACCCAAATAACTTAGTTTTTGATTTTAATTTGCTCGACACGTGCGCCTACACGGATCGAGTGGCTCGAGTTTTCGATGCGTTACACGTTCCCTAACAGTAACAAACCGAAACAATAGAACACTACTATGCCGTAATAGTATCTTGGAGAGCAAGCTGAAGGAAACGCGTGAAGAAAAAGGCGTGTTTGCTTGCCCTGCGCACGCCGGACGGCTGCAACCAGTCTCGTATATACGATTTCCACGGAATTCGACAAAACTCCGCCTTTGCCAGCTTCCAGGAGGTGTTCATATAGCCCTTGTGATATCTATACACGCAACAGTAGACAAATGTTTCTCTTTCAGCGTGGAACACAGGCTTGCGTCGCCAGTGGGCCTTCCCACGCCCGCGTGGCAGGGAACACAGAATTTCCGCCGGCGCTGCACGTCCGATTCTAAATAGCAGCGCACGCGGCCTGTACTGTCGTAAGACGAAAAAAAAATATGATTATGGGGTTTTACGTGCCAAACCCACTTTCTGATTATGAGGCACGCCGTAGTGGGGCACTCCGGAAATTTAGACCACCTGGGGTTCTTAACGTGCACCTAAATCTAAGTACACGGGTGTATCTCGCATTTCGCCCCCATCGATATGCGGCCGCCGTGGCCGGGATTCGATCCCACGACCTCGTGCTCAGCAGCCCAACACCATGTCGTAAGACGAGTGCTACCGTTGTACGTCTGCAATGGTTTCAGGTGTGACGGCTTAACTGTCAGCCGGCTCGTGATTTTCTAGTTTTTCGTTCCTTGCTTCTCACCTTGCTGCCCTTGCTAATTGTGCTCGGTGTTTTCTTTTGTTTTCATGTATAGTGGCCTTACTTTGCTTAGTGTGGCCTTGAGTACTGCAATGCATATTTCTATACTGTGCTGGTCTATGGTCAAGTGCATTGTTCAGACAGTGCCATATTTTTCAACTCAATTTGGTGTGGCAAGTGTCCCACCTCTTCCCCCAACGCCTGCGTAACGCCCCTCATTGAGTCCTTAAGGCGTAAAATAAATAAACGTTGTGTTAGGCGGCGACAGAACTTGCAGTCACCTTGCCGGGATTTAGCCTATGATTTGGTGGCAACCTATGAATTCGATAGAAGCTCGACCCTGTTGACGTTTGCAATTCAGAGACGCTGCTGCTCTTCTTCGAATGAAATCCGATAGAGCCGAGCTAGTTCACAACACGCGCACACCTCCGCGGCTAATACTATGCGCGTCGCATGCCTGCGCAGCCAAGATAAACTTCCGCGTACCGTGGTTACCACTGCACCGAAAGACTGCACAGTGGTTCTTCGTCGACGACGTCGTATTTACTGACCTTACGAAGATTTCACGCAGAACGAGCTAAGACATCTCCAATCTGTTCCGCAGCCAACGCATTCATGCAGCGTCGCGCCGGCTCGCACAAGCCGGAAAGGAGGAAAGCCTCGCCGCGCTCCTTTTCCTCCTCACCCGATGAAAAGGTCTGTAAAGTTCAGCGCTAGCCGCTCAGTGCGTGCTCCGGTCCCATCTTTCTTTTCCTTTTTTTAAGGTGTGGGCCTTTAGTGACTCATGAGTGTCCGGGCGCAGTCCGTGGTGGACGCAGGAAAGCGGTGATCACCGGCGAGGGGAGCAAGGAGAGGAGGCGCCATGCCAGTAGCGCTGAGCGAGTGGGCGCGTGGGAGAGTGCGGACACGCGCGTGGGGGTGTGCGCACATCGGCGACAAACCTTGCAGCCATATGGCTGTGATTGCATCCCATGCTCGCGGCCACGGCGGCGTCCGTTTGCAGAACAATTCAGACAACAGCGACAGAGGCAGTCATAGATAGGCTTCCGCCTATCGCAGTTTAGCTCAGCAAAAAGCACATAGATTTCTTTTTTTTTTACTAGGCTTCTTAACATTCCAAGTTGCAGCTTCGGTGTCCTCGCTGTCCCCGTGTTGCCCATGAACAGCTGCGAAATGATACTAAATAATGAAACTTAGTACTTGCGCAAACCTTCACTTTCTTTCACGTTACGGTAAGAATATCTGTTTGGCTTGCCCTGGTATGTAGTTGGATACTCCGTCTCGCTGGACATACCGTCTCACTGGACGTCCTCTTTCGTCGGACATTCGGGCTTTGATTCCAGGAGAGACACCAGACCATCGCGGCTGGGGATCGAACCAAGGAGCTTGTGCTCAGCGTACCAGAACGCCTTAGCCAAAATGCAACCGCAGCGGTTGAAGAGACGGAGACACTGTTCACATGCGCAAGCGCACAGCCAAATGCAACTAAACTGGAATCTGTCAATACTAAACGCCATGCGCGCAAAACTCTCATCCTTGAAAAGCATAAGAGCTGACTCGGCACCCTATATATCACTACTATACATACCTGTGTGCTGATCACCACAGTCACGACCGCATACCATTCAACTACGAAGGAGTTCTAGATTAACGAACTTGATTTCTAGGCCTACTCAATTAGAGAAATTTCTGAAACGACGCATACAGCACCGTGTTATTAATTGTCCCTTTAATTTTCTCTGGTGTCTGAGTTTTACCTTGACGCTTTTAGTGTACATATGTCCGACCAACTATCCCGAATCTGTATCGTGCTTAATTGAATCGAATACGAGTATTCGAGGGGAAAAAAAGAAAAGAAACGACCATCGGATATGGAATCGAATATCGAATATTTTCGAATTTTTAAGACCCCACATGGCAACAAGAGGTTCTGCCAAGTCCGAGGGCGCCGCATCGAATCCCGGCCGTGGCGACCGCATTTCCAGGGGCTCGAAATGCAAAACTGCCGCGTGCGCGTACCTTGAGCGCAGGTTAATGAACCCCAGGCGGTCAAAATTAATCCAGGGTCCTCCACTACGGCCTGCCTCATAATCATATTACGGTCTTGGCACGTAAAACCGCAGAAGTTATTTTCTAAAGCAACATAAAGCATGACGTTTAGCTCGGAGTACGTTTAGTAAAACAAAATCAGGTTTTTGTGGTACATTAATTGACACGTCCAGACGAAAACTTTCACAAGTAAACGTCTGGAAAACTTGGGATTTTGTAAATGATGAACTGATTCCAATTATCCGAGGCATCATAGCAAAGAGTGTAATAAAACTGGGTAACATCAGGTCACTGGATGTACGTACAGAGTTGTGTTTGTTGAAGCAGATAAAAGGAAGAGGTCTGTACACCGACCAAGAATGGTCTAAAATAGTTATTTCCGTTTCGGCTCTCCCACGGGAGTCTTGTTCACCGAAACGTAAATAACTATTTTAAACCATTTTTGGTCGGTGTACAGACCTCTTCTATTTAAGTATGCATCATCTTGACCAGACGGGCTTCCGTCATACTCTCAACTTCATCCATTGAAGCGGATGAGTGCGATAGCGCAGCACCACACATTTGTTTTTAAAGAACGCAAGCATCGCGAGAGTGGTCAGATAATCAATCGGAACAAATTCGCATATGAACTGCGTAAAATCGAGTCATACTAATCGAACGACTGGAACTTATTGAGCAGAAATTGAACACCCCGGGCATTCACACAGCTAGCACGGTGCCCCTGAGCAACAACCACAACTATTTTGCAGCAGAATCATCAGGAACGCACCTGGGGTCCATTGTATTGCTTCCACCCGAGACGCCTAAGCTTTTCATCTCTTGTATAGTCGACTGCCACGGTTAATGGAACAATGGATTCTCCAATCCAATACGACTCAAATCGCTGGAACTCTTCGACTCGTATTCGAGATTTCGAATATTCGCGCACCCCTATTGGTTCACAAGTTTCCTGGTGCGGCTGCATAGAACATTCCTCGCATTATCACCGCATTTATCTCCACAGTGTTTCAGCTCATCCATTTTGTAAAACCGGTTTCGCAACAATTCAAGCATGAAAATTGTATAACAAGAGTGTGCCTTCTTGCTCTCACTTTTGCAGATGCTCCAAGCAACAATACCTCATTATAGCCACATGCGCAAACACACGCGAGCCAGTCGATTTCCCTTTGCTTAAAATAAGCGTCAACAGTGCGGAGGCATGCTGGGGGCGGTAACATCCGCCGCGCTGATAGCTCCGTATCATTTTCTGCCAGGACCGTACAATTTCCTGCCGCGCTGCAAGTCTGATCACATCTCGTGTCCTTGGCCCTGGCTGTCTGAATTATTCTCGGCGGGGAAAAAAACAGATGAAAGAAAAGGTGCTGTGACTGCTACGCCAATCTTCCTTCAAACAGCCGCGGCTGCAAGTTATCGAAGTAAAGAAAACACCGCGCTCTCTGACGCGAGAAAGTTGGTTGAGGCCAGCGGCATCAATCGACGAGCTCTCCCTCCTAAAGCGGCTGCGAAGCCACGCGTGACAGGTCGACTAGCGCAAGGGACGCTTAAGCACAGCAACATAATATTGGTCCGGTCAATATCTTCCTGTGAGCGCAAAGGGGCCAGCATGACCACCCCACCGCGCGGCAAATCTACATTGCGGCGGTCAGTGTTGGCTTCGGCGTTCATCTTCGTCGCAGCACTGGAAACCGTAGCGCCTCTCTCGGTGACCAAAGTGGTGGACACAAGCTCCTCGTGCACGGACAAGCAGTTCAAGTGCGTCGCCGGAGGGAACTGCATCCCGGGATGGTGGCAGTGCGATGGCACGTGGGACTGCAGAGACGGATCGGACGAGCAGGACTGCCACGCAAACAGGACGTGTCTCGAAGATCAATTCAAGTGCGGACAAGGCGGTCACTGCATCCCGGTCACCTTTCGTTGCGACGGTGAACGCGACTGCGAAGACGGATCCGACGAGGCTAACTGCACCTCGGCGGAGAACTGCAAACAGGCTGGCTTCGCTTGCAGGGATAGCGGAGAGTGCATACCTGTGCTCAAGCGTTGCGACGGTAAGCGGGACTGCGAAGACGGCTCGGACGAAGAAAGCTGTACGTCTGCACGCGCTTGTTCGGAAACAGAATTTGCTTGCAACGACAAAGGTCAATGCATATTGGCAACGTGGCGGTGCGACGGTGACACCGACTGCTCGGACCGCTCGGACGAAGAGAACTGTACGTCTGCACGCAATTGTTCGGAAAAAGAATTTGCCTGTAAGGACAACGGTCATTGCATATTGGCAACGTGGCTGTGCGACAGGGACCCCGATTGCTCGGACCACTCGGATGAAGAGAACTGTACGTCTGCACACACTTGTTCGGAAACAGAATTTGCCTGCAAGGACAACGGTCATTGCATATTGGCAACGTGGCGGTGCGACGGTGAACGCGACTGCTCAGACCGCTCAGACGAAGAAAATTGTACGTCTGCACGCGCCTGTTCGGAAATAGAATTTGCGTGTCGGGACAACGGTGATTGCATATTGGCAAGGTGGCAGTGCGACGGTGACCCCGACTGTTTGGACAACTCGGACGAAGAGAACTGTACGTCTACGCACACTTGTTCGGAAACAGAATTTGCCTGCAAGGACAACGGTCATTGCATATCGGCGACATGGCGATGTGACGGTGACCCCGACTGCTCAGACCACTCGGACGAAGAGAACTGTACGTCTGCACACACTTGTTCGGAAACAGAATTTGCTTGCAACGACAAAGGTCAATGCATATTGGCAACGTGGCGGTGCGACGGTGACACCGACTGCTCGGACCGCTCGGACGAAGAGAACTGTACGTCTGCACGCAATTGTTCGGAAAAAGAATTTGCCTGTAAGGACAACGGTCATTGCATATTGGCAACGTGGCTGTGCGACAGGGACCCCGATTGCTCGGACCACTCGGATGAAGAGAACTGTACGTCTGCACACACTTGTTCGGAAACAGAATTTGCCTGCAAGGACAACGGTCATTGCATATTGGCAACGTGGCGGTGCGACGGTGAACGCGACTGCTCAGACCGCTCAGACGAAGAAAATTGTACGTCTGCACGCGCCTGTTCGGAAATAGAATTTGCGTGTCGGGACAACGGTGATTGCATATTGGCAAGGTGGCAGTGCGACGGTGACCCCGACTGTTTGGACAACTCGGACGAAGAGAACTGTACGTCTACGCACACTTGTTCGGAAACAGAATTTGCCTGCAAGGACAACGGTCATTGCATATCGGCGACATGGCGATGTGACGGTGACCCCGACTGCTCAGACCGCTCAGACGAAGAAAACTGTACGTCGGCGCGTGCTTGTTCAGAAACAGAATTTGCCTGCAAGGACAACGGTCATTGCATATTGGCAACGTGGCGGTGTGACGGTGACCCCGACTGCTCAGACCGCTCTGACGAAGAAAAGTGTACGTCCACGCGTGCTTGTTCGGAAACAGAATTTGCCTGCAAGGACAACGGTCATTGCATATTGGCAACGTGGCGGTGTGACGGTGACCCCGACTGCTCAGACCGCTCTGACGAAGAAAACTGTACGTCCACGCGTGCTTGTTCGGAAACAGAATTTGCCTGCAAGGACAACGGTCATTGCATATTGGCAACGTGGTGGTGTGACGGTGACCCCGACTGCTCGGACCACTCGGATGAAGAGAACTGTACCTCTGCACGCACTTGTTCGGAAACAGAATTTGCCTGCAAGGACAACGGTCATTGCATATCGGTGACATGGCGGTGTGACGGTGACCCCGACTGCTCGGACCACTCGGACGAAGAAAACTGTACGTCTCCCCACACTTGCTTACCAAAGCAGTTCGCGTGCAAGGACAATGGTCGATGTATATGGACAAATTGGTGGTGCGATGGTGAACGCGACTGCTTCGATGGCTCGGACGAAGAGAACTGTACATCCACGCATGCTTGTTCGGAAACAGAATTTGCCTGTAAGGACAATGGTCATTGCATATTGGCAACGTGGCGGTGTGACGGTGACCCTGACTGCTCGGACCGCTCGGATGAAGAGAACTGTACGTCCGCGCGTGCTTGTTCGGAAGCAGAATTCGCCTGTAAGGACAACGGTTATTGCATATTGGCAACGTGGCGGTGTGACGGTGACCCCGACTGCTCGGACCACTCGGATGAAGAGAACTGTACGTCTGCACACACTTGTTCGGAAACAGAATTTGCCTGCAAGGACACGGGTCATTGCATTTCGGCGACATGGAGATGCGACGGTGATGCCGACTGTTCAGACCGCTCAGACGAAGAAAACTGTACGTCCGCGCGTGCTTGTTTGGAAACAGAATTCACCTGCAAGGACAACGGCCATTGCATATTGGCAACGTGGCGGTGTGACGGTGACCCTGACTGCTCGGACCGCTCGGATGAAGAGAACTGTACGTCCGCGCGTGCTTGTTCGGAAGCAGAATTCGCCTGTAAGGACAACGGTTATTGCATATTGGCAACGTGGCGGTGTGACGGTGACCCCGACTGCTCGGACCACTCGGATGAAGAGAACTGTACGTCTGCACGCACTTGTTCGGAAACAGAATTTGCCTGCAAGGACAATGGTTATTGCATATCGGCGACATGGCGATGTGATGGTGACCCCGACTGCTCAGACCACTCGGACGAAGAGAACTGTACGTCTGCACACACTTGTTCGGAAACAGAATTTGCCTGCAAGGACAACGGTCATTGCATATCGGCGACATGGCGATGTGACGGTGACCCCGACTGCTCGGACCATTCGGATGAAGAGAACTGTACCTCTGCACGCACTTGTTCGGAAACAGAATTTGCCTGCAAGGACAACGGTCATTGCATATCGGCGACATGGCGATGTGACGGTGACCCCGACTGCTCGGACCGCTCAGACGAAGAAAACTGTACGTCCACGCGTGCTTGCTCGGAAACAGAATTTGCGTGCAAGGACAACGGTCATTGCATATTGGCAACGTGGCGGTGTGACGGTGACTCCGACTGCTCGGACCACTCGGACGAAGAAAACTGTACGTCTCCCCACACTTGCTTACCAAAGCAGTTCGCGTGCAAGGACAATGGTCGATGTATATGGACAAATTGGTGGTGCGACGGTGAACGCGACTGCTTCGATGGCTCGGACGAAGAGAACTGTACGTCCGCGCATGCTTGTTCGGAAACAGAATTTGCCTGTAAGGACAATGGTCATTGCATATTGGCAACGTGGCTGTGTGACGGTGACCCCGACTGCTCGGACCACTCGGATGAAGAGAACTGTACGTCCGCGCGTGCTTGTTCGGAAGCAGAATTCGCCTGTAAGGACAACGGTTATTGCATATTGGCAACGTGGCGGTGTGACGGTGACACCGACTGCTCGGACAACTCGGATGAAGAGAACTGTACGTCTGCACACACTTGTTCGGAAACAGAATTTGCCTGTAAGGACAATGGTCATTGCATATCGGCGGCATGGCGATGTGACGGTGACGCCGACTGCTCAGACCGCTCAGACGAAGAGAACTGTACGTCTGTACGTGCTTGTTCAGAAACAGAATTTGCCTGTAAGGACAATGGTCATTGCATTTCGGCGACATGGCGATGTGACGGTGACCCCGACTGCTCAGACCGCTCAGACGAAGAGAATTGTACTTCTGCACGCGCTTGTTCGGAAACAGAATTCACCTGCGAGGACAACAGTCATTGCATACTGTTAACGTGGCGATGCGATGGCGACCCCGACTGTTCTGATGGTTCGGACGAGGATGTTGCCACGTGCAACGAAGGTTTCATCTGCCCACCCAACAAATTTCTTTGCAAATCTCTCGGTCAATTTGTGTGTGTTCCCACCGAGCGGAGGTGCGACGGCGATATTGACTGTGACGACGCCGTGGACGAGAAGAACTGCACCCGACCTCAAACGTGCTCAGAGGAAGAGTTTACCTGCACCGACAGAGCACAGTGCATACCTGCAGCATTGCGCTGTGACGGTACACGCGACTGCGTAGACGGTTCAGACGAAAATTTTGTGGACTGCCTAAGTGAGGCACCATGCCCGACGGACCAATTCGCTTGCAGACGCACGCAGGAGGGCTCCGTGACGTGCTTACCTAGGACATTGCTGTGCGACGGTCACACACAGTGCCACGACGGCTCCGACGAAGTCGGCTGCGAGAACCGAATCTGCGAAGCCGGAGAGTTTCGTTGCACGACAGGGCGTTGCGTTCCCCAGCAGTGGACCTGCGACGGCAAGCCCGACTGCCCGGACGGATTGGACGAGGACGTAATATTATGCAACGTGTTCATGTCGGTATGCACTCCGAACCAGCTGCCCTGCTTCTCGCACGACGACGGCGTTATCTGCGTCGACGAAGCGCAAAGGTGCGACGGACATGTGGACTGCGACGACGGTAGCGACGAGAGGCTGAACTGCGCCAGGTTGGCCTTCCATTGTAGAGGAAGCTATTTGCGGTGCGATAACGGCAGGTGCGTACCGAAGCCATGGAAGTGCGATGGTGATTATGACTGCTTCGATGGAAGCGACGAGAAAGGCTGTGCCAGCACCGACGAGCAACGTTCCCAGAATTGCTCGCTCAACGAATTTTCCTGCTCATCGGGTTCGACGTGCATACCGCTGAACTTGCGTTGTGACCACCGCCCCGACTGCCCCGATGAGTCCGACGAACACGACTGCCCTTCAGAGATGTCCAATTTCGTGTGAGGCGACGGATGTTGCATGGCTACAAGCTTGATGTGTGTTTTTTTTTGTGTGTGTGCGTGTGTGCGTCGTTGTTTGTGTCACAAATGCACATTGTCTTCAACGAATGCGTTAACGGAGTTGTGCTTACCGTCTGTGTGACTCTGGCTACCCGATGATTAAGTGTTGTCTGGTTCCTCGCGTCAAGTGTCGACTGCCAACTAGGTGATCGGCCGTTTTTTGTACTCTCAGCTAGCTTTAAGTTTTCAGTTGCAGAGAAACGCGAAGCACTCCCACTGCTAACTCTCAATGTACGAGCCTCAACAGCAGGACTCAATCGTGAGATTGGAGGGTACCTCTATGATTGTTTCTGGTTCAGCGAGTCCTGCAGCAATCGTAAATCTGTACAGGAAGTGTTTGACTAAAAGAAAAAAGAACGGCACAGGTTCCGTCAAAATACGTTTGGCGCCCCTAATTACATATTTCATGTGGACTTGGAGCACCAGATCCTTTGTTCGGCTATAATATTTTCTTAAAATATAACACATTGCATATAGCTCTAAGATTATACATCTGTGCCACAGCTTCGTAGCGCGCTACTTAGGGCACATAATGTTCCTTTTGACGCGCGTTAATTTTCGAATTCATTGTGGTTATTCCTCAGCCGCAAATTGAAAATTTATAAGCTTTCAGTAACGTAAACTTCCTTCAGTCTGCTGAGTTCACGGCGGAAAGGTGCAAACGGTTCTGGTGGACTGCAGTTGAAATTCTACAACTTTCCTCAATTTCTGTTTCAAACACATATATAGGAATGTTGTCCTCACCAGAACAAAGCTCAAGCCAGCAAATGTCAAACCTCTGATTGGCCCATGCAGTGAGATGCCACGAATGTATTTTTGAAAACACTCCGTTTTATTTGCATTTCACGCTTCCGCGATTAATAAGATTAAGATTGGGACCTTTTTCGTAAGTTAAGAGCCCAAAGCGGAAAAGAAACCACCAAACTCAATCTCAGAGACTGGTGTGAGGGCATCAGAAGGGACATTAAGACAGCGTCCAAAAGAATTGTTACAGACACTAATGTAGAGGCAATGGACTCGAAACTTGCCCACTTAATAGAAGCCAAGGAAGCCATAACCCGAAGGTGGCGGGCCCAAAGACTAAATCGTAGACTGAGAAAAAGAATCGCAGAACTTAATAAACAAATCGAACAATACTGTAACACCCTCTGCCAGCAACAGTGGGACGAGTTTTGTGAGTCCATCGATGGGCAAATAAGGAACGGCAAGGCGTGGAACTTGATCAAGCATCTGCTGGATGAAAAAGGCACTAAATCCAACCAGAGACACAGCCTTGCCCGAGCTATACACATAGCCTTTAAGGATCAGCCCATCGAAACAGTAACCAAACAACTAATTGACAAATACCTACCAGTTAGAAATGAGCAGGACCAGCCACTTCAATCAGAATACAGGGGAGCCGCTCAACCTGAACTCGACCAACCCTTCAGCACATCCGAAATCCGGAGGGTGTTAAGTGAACTAAATCGAAAGTCAGCCCCCGGTCCTGATGGAGTAACAAACAGATCACTTAGCAATCTCGATGAGCCGTCAATTGAATCGCTGACAGACTTCATCAATGAAGCATGGATCTCAGGCGAAGTGCCAGAAGAATGGAAAACTTCACAAGTTATACCAATACCGAAACCGGGTAAACCTCCAAGCTCGGACAACTTAAGGCCAATATCACTTACATCATGCGTGGGGAAGGTCGCTGAACACGCAATCCTTAACAGGCTAAAGGACCACTTAGAGGATAATAATATATACACCCACAACATGCTGGGTTTTAGGTCCGCACTTTCCATGCAGGATGCCATGAAGCAAATTAAACACCACATACTCGACGGATATTCTAGAAACACTAAGGCCATACTGGTATTAGACTTGGAAAAAGCGTTCGACAGCATCAAGCATGAGTACATCCTCAAAACAATAGAAGACATTGGACTCGGGTTGAGGATGTTTAAATACATCAAATCCTTTCTTGAAGCACGCACGGCGATGATAAAGGTCGGAGACACAAACTCGGAAGTGGTTCAGCTCGGAGATCGAGGAACCCCCCAAGGATCGGTGATCTCTCCCGTCCTTTTCAACCTGTGCATGATTGGTCTGTCCAGAAAGCTGGGCAACATTAAGGGCATTGACCATACCATTTATGCTGATGATCTCACTGTATGGTGTGCTGGTGGCAGTGAAGGGCAGATACAGGACGCACTGACTGAAGCGATCAAGACGGTGGAAGAATACCTGAGACCCACTGGACTCAGGTGCTCCCCGCATAAATCGGAGTTGCTACTTAATAGACGTGAAAAAGGGGGCAGGCCTAAGGGCTGGAAACCTCTATCGGAAAGCAATATACACCTACATACAGAAAATGGTGCCAATATACCCAGAGTCAACGTGATCAGGGTACTAGGCTTTTTCATTGACGCAAACGGTGGAAACCATACGGAGGTCAAGAAAATCACCCTTAAAACGGATAACGCGTGCAGGATGATCAGACGCCTGGCAGGAAGACACAAGGGCATGAAAGAAGATAACCTCATCAGGTTAATCAACTCTTTCGTGCTCTGTCATATTTCATACGCCGCTGCAATGTACAACTGGACGCAGGTTCAACTCAAGAAGCTTGACTCAGCGATCAAGAAAGTTGTTAAAAGCGCATTGGGGCTCCCAATTCGAACCAGCACTGCAAAATTGCTCAAGTTAGGAATACACAACACGACCATGGAGATCGCGGAGGCTCAAGAAACATCACAAATAGCGAGACTACCTACAACCAGCACGGGAAGATCAATCCTGGACAAGATTATGATCAACCCGATTACGGATCCAGCACAGTACACTAAAGTTAATCAAGAATTCGCAGACAACATAATTGTCGCACCGCTACCCAGGAATATGCACCCAAAACATAACATCAACAGGAGAGTTGCGCGAGCCAGGGCGTTAATCAAGAAAATGGATAAAGGGGGCAGAGGAGCCTGCTTTGTTGATTCGGCTGCTTACAACGATCGAACTAAGTTCGCGGCGGCAGTAGTGGATCATCAGGGCAATTGCACCAACTGCGCCACGGTCTACACTAGCAAACCTGAAGTCGCTGAACAAGTTGCCATTGCATTGGCACTAACAGACGATAGATTTACAGAAATTTATAGCGACTCGAAAACAGCTATTAGAGCTTTCAATAGGGGAAAAATTGCCCCACAGGCTGCGAAAATAATTAACAAAAGGCAAACAAATGTTACGCGTTTCATTTATTGGTTCCCGGCGCACCTTGGTTCACTTGATGGTATTCCTGTCAATCCAAATGAATCGGCCAACAGCGTCGCCCGCGACCTTACAGACCGGGCCGCTTCTACATATGGTTTTGATTCTGCTGGATTGGAGAACTTACAGAGAGATACCCTCATTACATACAATGAAATTACAAAACATTACTACATGGGAAGGAGGGAGTTTCCACCCCCTCACTATAGACTAAACAGAGCACAAGCAGTTACACTTAGGCAATTACAAACAGAGTCTTATTATTCACCTGCACAAATAAAGGAATGGTATGACATTGCAGACATGAATATTATATGCAAAGCATGCAAAAAGGAGATATGCACGCTTGAACATATGCTCTGGGAGTGTGGGTCGCTCGGCCCTGGCATTTCCCGGAATCGGTTTTTAGGAATGATAAGATCTCCAGATCATATCCCTCAAGTCCTGGCTGTCCAGTACGCCCGTGATAGGGCTAGGAGGCTTGACCTCCCGGTCCCAACATGGGACTAGCCAGGCGGGTGGCAACACCTTGTACAGGACAAGAATAAAGTTTTTTCCTCCTCCTCCTCGAAATTAAGATCGCAGGCAGCATAACTTGTTAGATACATTGCAAACAGTCGGACTTGACAAGTCTTGATGGAAAGCCGTTGTTGGCGCTGTTAAAAACTGGAAGAGCAATTTTAAGCGCTTTTTATCCTTGTGTGTCAGAAATGTTTTTTTAAAGCTTTCGTTCCATGTTTGTTATGTTAAATTGCAATGTAAAGCTTTACTACGTCTAATAAATCACCTACTTCAATGGTCCCCTTTCTCTACGGCATTTACAGCATTCTAACAAGACAATTGACATGCTAAGCTTTGTATAAAGCAAAGTGTGATTTCTAGTTGGAGTGCCGATGAACTCTAGACGTTGCTTGCTTCTTCAACACGCAGAAAAAAATGACTATACGTAAGCATACACGACGATGACAAAAGCCCTCTACGCTTTCAGCAAATGTTTCCAGCCTTCTTCTATCGGCAGATTCCTTGCAGTACGTGGGTACCCGCAAGTGCAAAAGTTTTCGGAGCAGAGCATCTCTAAAAAAATCAGGTACCCTCACGTTCAAAGCAGTGGTCCTCGAATCAAAACGCGCTGTGGGTACATCCCCGCATGACCAACACGTTGTTCATATAAATTTCAGGCTGTTTTATTGGTTCATTGATTGATTATCTTTATTGACACGGAAAGAAAATGTCACACAAGGTACACAAGACTTGTTTCGACCCATGGCCGTAAGTATTGGGTCCAATTATGACACGCACTCGCATACACACAGCGTTCAGCGGCTTGTCAACACAAAAGACGCACAACAAATGCACAATGTAAACAAAACGACATTGAAAACTAGGTTATCGTCAGCAAATCAGCTAGATATGGACGCTACCTTGAACGATAGTGTTCATTTTGAAACGGCAATTTCGTCACAGACGTAGTTAAATTACGTGCAAATTTTACATCATTGGGTATTGTGTACCAGATGGGAACCCTAGAAAACTCTATTAACCACTGCTCATATTCGTTTCTAGCAACTAGCAGGTTAAAAGGATTGTTAGTTGCAGCCCCTGTGCTACGTGTAGGCAGTTTAAATGCGCTGAATGATATGATTCGTCATTTCATAACACGATGGGAAAAACAACGAATGAAATTGTTTTCTCAGATAACCAGAAATCAAGTAAGAATAAACAAAGAAATATACATTCGCCCCCCTCTAAAACACAGTGCGCGTTTAAACCACAGTGCTAGTGTACAACCTTATAAGACACGCCTTGATGGTTTTCAATACTCGTTCTTTCCTTCGTGTATTAATATATGGAATGGCCTTCCGGACTGCACTGTAACAGCACAAGATGTTAACGAATTTTATACTTAAATAGAATTGTATTACAGGCAACGGGATAATTAAGAATTGATCATGCTTACCGTTATTCTGTGTATACTGTGTATACCTGTTCATCCTCCCTGTAATTTGTGTTTGACAATGCGTTGTATAACGTTGTATTGTCAGTGCTGAAATTTATCTTTTTTATTTTAGCAATTCCTCTCCTGTAATGGTCCTCATGTGAGGGCTACAGTATTCCTAAATAAAAAATATAATAGAAAGAGTATGAGGAACTGGTGAGTAAACTTGCCTTTTGTGAATTCCGTGATACTAAAACTTGTTTCTGATCGTGCCCATTGAAAGAAATGGTGGCTTCCAACACTTCATTCGCAGCAAAGCAGAGCGCAGCCCTTATACGGTAATTTTCTTTCTTCGCTGAAGACTGAGCAGCCAAGGAGATTTATTCTGCCCCAGCACCCTCCTGCATCAGGCACAAGTACAGATCGCATGCCGCAGTAAAGAACCGCGTAGCTATTCGAGACTGGACATCTCAGCACTGGGGAAGAGAACGGACTTGAAAGAACGTCCCGACGTTACTGTCATAGAGAAATCCACTATTGGTTTCCACCTGTGCGACTGTATTGAAACACAGGTTGAAACAAATTTTCATCAGCTCCCTCACTCACCCATCTGCGCCTTCACTGAAACGTTAAACTTAACAGCACCCCATCGGTGGTAATTTTCTCCCTGTAGTTCGCAACGATGTTTGATAACTGCGAGGAGAGCAGGACAGATAAGATCAAAAAGAAGATTATGAAGAAGAAGACGCAGGAAAGTCAGGATTGATAGCATGAGTCGTACGCGTACGTTTATTGTATAACGTGAAGAACCGAGGTGGAGTCCGGTTGGCTACCCTGGACTTCGGGGTGCAACCTCCAATCATTTCAGTTCAGTACGAGTTGTACGCAAATGATAGGCACTCCGCAACAATTCCGTGTTTTTTAGCGTTCGAACAACAGCAAAACAATCGTGAAGTTTGAAAGGGCGTAAAGAGTTTCTCAATAGAAAGTCAGTTACGTCTGCAATATCAGAATCCTTCCTCCATTTTTTTTTTTCATGGAATGATCCCAAGCAAGAACTCGTCTGTAAATGTATAGCGCCTCTAATTTCAGCGCGGTCAACTCGTAGTTCAGGTTGATGTGGTGGCGAAAGTAAAGCACAGCACGGACAGCGCTTCCCGGTCCGGACCCTGCCTAACCACGAAAGTACCGTGCGCTAGTGCACTGGAGCCCAGCCTGGTGTTAAACCCTGCCCATACCCGGCCCGGCCCGGTCCGGCCCAGCCTTCCCCAGCCCTGTTTGGCCCTTTAGCGATTCAGCCTGAGCAATGCATGGTTCTGTTCTCGGTTATTGTGAAGATACCCCCAGCCGCACATATATTCTTTCCTAGAAGCTGTGAAGTTTTCTGCTGGAGTTGCTGAGAAAAAGTGAACTGGTAAAAGAGGGAGAAGGGAAAATACATCCTCTGTTCGTTTCGCTCATGCGTTAATGGGTGATATGAGAGCCCTTACAAAATTTTGCCAAGTAGTTGTACGCAGCAATATAAGCACAGATGGCTACACTTGTACACACAGCTGGCCGTTCCATCTAACTCTTAAATCTCGAATTCAAGCGAATAAACTTGGCGGGAATGCAAATTTAAATGCACTTGTCTATTGGCTTTCAGAATTCTGTATCACACTGCCGAGCTCTTCTAGCTGTATTGTATATAAGCGGGGGATAGGCAAGCATAATTCTCATATGCGACCATACTTTAGCATGGAACAAGAATTTTTATTTCTCTATTTAGCTTCATTTCTTTGTCGTCAATTTTTTAGTCAGGAATTTATCGATCTTGTTTCTTTCTTTCAATATGGATGAATTTCAGCTCTGTCTATTGTTATTTCAACGTGTGAGGTGTTGAGCACAGAGTAGGGCATAGCACACGCAACGTAACTTCCATTTCGTTTCTCTCTATCAAGTTAGAAAGCATTTCTTTGTTCATGCTAATTCCCAGCGAGCACGCGTAATGCCAGAACGAACACAAAGCTATAAATGCGAGGAATGCGCCCCTGAATGTGCCAAAAACTTAGTTCAAACGAAAAAAAAAAGCACTCAGAGGATTTTCTTCCTGCATTCCGTTTTATTTTCCACATCTCTTTCGCCAACGTTGCGAAGTTTCACAGCATCCGCGCTGGTTTGCAGTACGTGCCTAATAACACTGAATGTCTGAATTCAGTTATGTCGGACTAATGCGATAAACTATGGCACGTTATTCAAATAACTCCCTTGAACAAAAAATAAGAAATTAAATGGATACCAGAGGCGAGTTGCACTGCTTATCTATAGTTCAACATATCTATCTACCAACATTGTGCCTCCCCTTCTTTTGTGTATTCTGTTTGGTGCTCACGACACCACTGTAAAGACACTCTTTAGACTCGTCCTTCGCCCCTATTCCCTATATATACCTGGCTAACGCACATACCCTTATTGTCCTGTGGGACGCCGTCACCCATCTCGCCACTCGCATTCGAGCTTCGCGTCGCCCGTCTCTCCCCTAAGTGCAAAGTTCACCTCGAGAAATCCGAGGTTTTTAAGAACCTGGAAACTAATGTCGTCCAGAGTTTATCCAGAGTCGCGAAGACACAAAATGTGGGGCGTAGGTGGATACGGGTAGCCACTGGTAGCGTGGTTTTTCTTATTTCTTTTTTTAAGAAACAGGGTGTCACCGCTACTGTGTCGGGGCCTGCATGTACGCAGCTGGATGGGGTGTTCTGTAAATGTCCACCTATTGGGACATTTACATTTCGTTTGCTGCTGAAGTTGTGATTGGCTGGGCTTCAGGAAGCAGGCGTCCTCAGCCAATCAGCACTTGAGCAGCAGATGAAATGGACACGTCCTCTAGGTAGACAGTTAAAGAACACCCCCCCCCCCCCCCATCTGCTTTCTCGTAGGCTGACAGATGCCACTGACCGAAAATTGGGTGAATGTGGCAATTTTTATAGTCGACAGTCTTGCGAAGTTACAAATGCCATAACGGGGCCTGTTGTGGGCCCAATCAAAGCCCGAGCCCTACCAGAGCCCGAGGATGCAACGCCTGATCTCGGTTCGGGCACGCATGGGAGCTTGTGTATCCGTGAAATCTACGTATATCTACGTATATCTATACGTATATCTATACGTATATGTATAATCTGCGTATATCTACGCGAAATTTTGACTGGCTATACCACCGACAGTTATCGCAGAATGTAAACGCAAGGTATTAAAACAAACCTTAAGATATATTTGCAGCGAAGGTTCGGCTGGCTCCCGCAACTCATGCAGCAAAAAGACGCAAGGCTCTCAGAAATTTTTGTCACGTGATTTCTGGCACTCACGTGAGATTTCGCATGGAGATTTCGCGTGGATGTAAGTGATGGGCGTATCTTACGCAACGCCAGCGGTTTCTTCTATCATATCTCACAGACACAGGTTGGACACGAGAGAAAACACTCGAGGGGGCCTCTCTGCGAGAGGAAACTCGCTGCCTAGCCTCTCAAGGCCAGGCAGAGTAGAGATTGCGCGTTTTGCTCATATGTGTGTCTTTTAGGTTGCGTACAGATGCACTTCCTTACGCAGCAAATTCCTTACGGAACAATCGACCAGTGGAATCCTGGTGGTACACTTTTCATCTACTAGTGTTGCTGCGACATTTCGAAAAAAAAAGGAAATTATGCAGATCTCACATACTGCAGAAATCGATGTTGTGCGAAGTTATTGTGCGTAGAGCAGTACGTTTGGGATTCAGCAAAGCTTTAGCAGCTGGAGCAACGTGCTTGTGTAAGGCGAGCAACTATGTGCGTGCGTGCGTGCGCGTGTGTGTGTGTGTGTGTTTGGGATTCAGCAAAGCTTGAGCAGCTGGAGCAGTGTGTGTGTGTGTGTGTGTGTGTGTGTGTGTGTGTGTGTGAGAGAGAGAGAGATAGAGAGAGAGAAAACTGTGACCATTACCCACGCTCTGCAGACCCTACAGACTGGACTCGAGACGGAGCAAAATAATGTGTTACGTTGTTATTGTATCTTCGCATGCCATCTTCGTGCCGTCATCATCAACTTTTATCTTCCTTTTCTTTCTTTCTTTCTTTCTTTCTTTCTTTCTTTTTTGCTGCTGTTGTGTTTTTGCCACCTCTTCTCTTTCCCCTGTGCAGAGCAGCAGACCAAAACATGCCTCAAGGAGAATTCTTAGGCTTTTCGGTAATAACTAAATTATCTTGGCTCTCGTTTTCTCTCTGTCTCTCTGCACTATGGCGTGGAGAATCAGCAACAGATTGCACACCCCTTGCAACACTGAGTGAACGTCCACTGTTCTCAAGAGCTACCTCATACTCACTAGGGCAAGGTTTTTCGAAAGCGCAAGTTGACTTGCTGCCTTAGACTGCAACCAACTTTATGGCTTCGGCCGAGACGCTACGGAGAATGCTTACACTTCTTGCGTAGACGGAGGTGTTATGTTACTCACCCTCGCGAAAAAGATTATTCTCGAGCGTAAGGTCAACGGTCGAGACGACGGAGAGATTTCTCAGGCTCTCGATTCTGTTCAATATATGGGTTCCTATACAAACATCGCACATTCTTTGCCCGTATCTGTGGTCTGCAATGAGCAAGCTCGTAACTTCTCACAACTTCCTTGTTGCTTGGCTCTCGCTCAATATGCGTGAACCCGTCACTTCCTTCATCTCGGCCAATCACGCAACACTGACGGGCTCAAAAGAGAGTGACGTCCCTCGCCTTACCGGCGTCACGAAACGCATTGCAAGAAGACCGGAACAATAGGGCACGAAGACTGCTCTGCGAGTCTCAGAGCTCAACCGACAAAAGCACGCGCCCGAGTTCGAGATCCGTCACAACCGTTCCGCAAACCAGAGGTTTGCAAGCACGGCCCCACCGCTCGACGAGATCTTCAGCATTAGTGGTTCAGGCCAGGGTGTAACATTCTGCGAAGTTTTCCTTCGAGCACCAGCTGTCAGAGGGACCAGTGCCGTCATGTCTGCAATTCCTACAGCCCTGCTGTCTCTGCTGGTCTTCCTCAGCGGTCTCGCCACAGCAGTGACCTACAGCATTCAGCTTGCTCGAAAATGGGACCCTTGCTTGGCGAATGAGTTCAAGTGCGCAAGCAACGGCAAGTGCATTCGGGCGGCGTGTCTCTGCGACGGAAGAAATGACTGCGACGACGGTTCCGACGAAAGCGACTGCTCACGAGGCCGCCGGTGTTCGGTGACGGAGTTCCGGTGCCAAAACGGCCAGTGCATCCCGAGCTGGCGGCGGTGCGACGGCAGGCCCGACTGCGACGACCTCTCGGACGAAGGCGAGGCAATGTGCGGGTCCGAGACTTGTCATCCGGATCACTTCGCGTGCAAGAACCGTGCCGGCGCTTGTATTCCCGCCGAGTGGCGCTGCGATCGAGTTCGCGACTGTGCCGACGGCTCGGACGAACTAGACTGCCCGAATGTGACCTGTTCGGAGGAGACGGAGTTCGCTTGCCGAAACGGCCGATGTGTCCTGCGGGGTTGGAGATGCGACGGCGACGACGACTGCGGCGACGGATCGGACGAAGAGCACTGTCCGCGCGACACGCGTTCGTCGTGAAAATTCGCGTGCGGCAGTGGCGAATGCATCCAGAGTGAGCTGCGATGCGACGGCCATCGCGACTGCCAAGACGGGTCGGACGAAGATTCGAATACCTGCCCAGCAAGGACATGCGACGACGATGAGTTTGCCTGTGGGCTTCCCACTCGCACCTGCGTTCCCGTGAAGTCTCGATGCGACGGTCACGAAGGCTGCGCCGACGGATCCGACGAGAAGCAGTGCGAAGGTTCGACCTGCGTCGAGTATGACATTTCGTGCGCTAACGGCCAGTGCTTCAGGATTTTGACTCGCTGCGACAGCTGGGATGATTTGGCGCTCCCGTTCACGTAGTTAGGAAAGACCATCGTGTCGTGCTAGAACCTATTGCGTGCTCCTCAATTCCCGCTGTGATGACCTTGAAGACTGCACCGCAGTATTCTCCAAGAAATGTTGAAGTTGAGCCGGCTCCAACGAGGAGCTGTAGGAATGTTGTGCTCCTACATAACGAGTGGGCAGGAGCAGTCAGTGCTCGCTTCGAGGTTGCAATTGGGGGATGGTCCTAATGGCTGCCCGTACCTGTTGGACGAACTTTATTTGTTCTACAGAGTTAAGACACATTGTCCCAGTGAAACTGTGTGATCAGTGCAGGCGAACGTGCGTTTCGAGGGTATATCGGTAGTGTGGAATACCGCAGTGGTAGCTGTCACAAAAGTGAGCAAAGAAAAATCCTCCTTCAGATATGCTACTTTCATATAGACTCATAATGGCAAAGCCTTTAGCGCAATTCAAAGAGACAGGGACGTGACAGAGACACAGGACAGCGCTGTCCTGTGTCTCTGCCTTGTTGAATTTCATATCGACACACCTATTCAAGCACTGTCTACGTAATCACAGTGTATCGAATGTATGTGTGCTAGTACCTCGAGAAAGTTGTGTCGACAACACACATTCTCTATAGGCAAGTACATAACCATCTTGCAGCCCTTGAACAAGTGATGGCAGGCATCAGAATAAATGCTTCACGTACGAAAATAATGCTACGTTGGTTATATTTGCTCGTGAATCATGTGGTTCGTGGCAATATTACATTTTCTTTCATCCTTTTCAACAACTGCTTTTCTTTCGGACATGTTCAGTCTTGACCGGCATTAGGCGACTTCATGCATTCGACTTCCTTGTCATTTTGGTGCGCAAGCTTTTCCAGAACCTTCCATGAGTTTACTTTTGTGATTCTGCTCCCAACACCGCTGTTTCTCGTAACACAGCGATGGTGAAATAAGCACGTAAATTGCACAGAGCATTATCAATTGCTGCTGTGAGGGATCCTGCAGGATCTTCAATCTGACTGAAATTTCCTCCCGTAGTGATCACGGTGTACCAGGGTAGTGCAGACGTTTACACCCTAAAAGCGTCTATTGCGTAGTCGATGAACCCCCTGCAACAGGTCAAGGAAATAAAGTTGAGCACTTCGGTTTTAATTTTTTTAATGCCTTGCTCAGTGTATTTCATTTCGATGTTTCGAAGCATACTGTATGTATTTCTTAACGATTATGTTTCGGGAATGTGAACGTTAATGGATATGTTTTAGTAATTTTATATAGAGGTATAAAGAACGGTTTTTATAATACCTTAAAAAAATTGAATAAGTTCCGAGATATCGCGCGCCGAAACCACAATCTGATTATGATGCCCGGAATAAATTTGACCACCTGGGGTTCTTTTATAAGTGTAACATGAAACTGCAGTGAATTCCGGCATTACATCCGACCATGGAAGAAGGAAAACTAGGAGAGGCCCTATAACGCGTCCGCGCGCTAGGAGAAAAGTGCGGAGGAAATGACGTAGTACGTTCTCCTTGTTTTTTCTTTCTGTTCTTTTTTATTTCTTTTGTTGTAGCGGCCACGCCTTTCGGGCCACAACGGCGGCTTTGTTGTGGTTGTGTGCGCTCACACGTGTTGCTCCGTATAGTTTTCGTACCGTGGCAAAGGCGCCGTGTGGGCAAATTCGCGTTCGTCTCCGTGTTTTGCTGCGCTGTGTTATCTGGACCGTGCTCTCCCGGATGTTGCTGTGGCCAGGTGGGACAGGAGGAACTAAAGTTCGTGAAATGAACGCGCATGCAACGCTGTACGCTATGTATACCGCGCCACGGCAATGGCAACGGGCGAAGGAATATCCGCGGGAAATTTTGCCCTCTTTGGCGGAATCATGCTGACGTGCCATCGCAGGCCGAAACCGATGGGTTTCAGAATCTGTACAATGAACGCCTTGCAGGACAGTGATTCCGGCGTTTGACAGCACATGGTGCATTTGTGGCACGTCGAACGTACGCTATGCAATAATGCATAGTCCTGATTTTAGAACATTCGTGTTCAGTAACAACTTGCTTTTGTGCATATTAAAGCACATGTTACTTAACTGTTGCTTGTTTCTCGCAGTACTCGCGGCATCACGAAGTCGTTTAAGCAGAGCGCGTTCGAGGTTCATGCACACCTGCACAGTTGTACCTCAATACACGTGCTGACAGAGCGTTACGCAGAATATGTGCATTTTGCTGCCCTCGGCACCGTGCGCCGGCCAGCCGACGCTTCATCCGGGATGATGGGAAAGAAGCGGCTGCTTTGACTTAAGGAACGAATCCTCCCTACCGCAGGCGCATCTTATCTGTGCGCGCGAGAAGCGCAGGGAAGTGAAGGTTAGCGGATGCGCTGCAACAGGATGTGCTGAGCAACGCCAACTTCCGGTTTCGCTTAGCTTCGCAAAGAGTGACGTCAGGACCCTTCCTCAGTAGGAGGGAGGGCCCTGGATTCAACCGCCGCACCGCGATTGAATCCGTTGTGGCGACCCAAGACGTGATAAAAACGTCAGAGAGCGCGGTAGGTTTTCATACTCCCTGTTGATTTTCTTTTTATGCACACTTGAAACCATTTGAAGCTATTCAAGTAAACAAAAAACATGGCTACCACTGCGGCACTTTCGCGTAATGCCGCGATCAAGTGTCTGGATTGTGACATCGAATCGCGGTGTTGCGCTATGCGTGTCCGTTCGGCGAGCCGCACCACAGAATGCCTCTCAAGAGTGTCGCAAGTTGAAGGCAAATGTTGCAGGCCTTTCCGAACGGTGCGCGGCGTTGCTACACTGCCGACTGCTTTTGCAGTAAGTGCGCGCTGCGGTTCGTGTTGCAGTAAATTGCTTAGTAATGTCTGTTGTCATTTCAGACGCTAAGCACGCATATATACCCTTCATTCATAAAGGGAGGCTAAAAACTGTTTTGTAAGCATGTCGGTTCTCGTGTGAGGGATAAAGCAAAGTTTAGTTTCAGTAGGAGTGCACCTTTCCATTTCGTTCGCCGAGACGTATGTTTTACTCGCCGTGGTTGCTTAGTGGCTATGGTGTTTGGCTGCTAAGCACGAGATCGCGGATCGAATCCCGACCACGGCGGCCCCATTTCGACGGGGGCGAAATGCGAAAGCACCCGTGTACTTAGATTCTGGTGTACGTTAAAGTACTCCGGGTGGCCCAAATTATTCTGGAGTCCTCCACTACGACGTGCCTCATAATGAGACCGTGTTTTTGGCACGCAAGACCCCATAATTTCCTTGTAATAAGATCGTATGCGTCCCATGACCTACCGCTTGTTCGTGTTCGCAATACGCAGTGTTCAAAGCATGCAGGGCCAGTAATTGGGAACAGCGCAGACCGCATGTTCCGGCCTTATATCGGTCTCAAACGCCAAAAGCTGGAACAAGCGCTGTTTGCAGTTGCTGCTGCTTTTCTTGGGAGCAGATAAATTGACAACGCACCGCGTTTCACGAGAGAACAGCATAGCACGTACGTAGTAATTGCAACTCACCGTTTCTTGCGGGAGTCGGCGTCGTCTGGGGCAATGAGCTCAACCGCGTTTGGACTGCAAGGATGACTCCGCTCCCGCAATGCGATCAATCGCGTGCATGCAAACCATCATGCGTAAGCTGCCACTGATCCAGCGACAATGCAAATCAATAATGCTCGCTTAACAGGGCAAAGTACACACGGGCAAGGCCTCGGTCAAAAATGGGATGAATACATATCGCTTATTATCGCTCAGAACGGTCAGTTTACTTCGGCCGAAGTATATAACCTGTAGCTTAAATGCGCTGACGTTGGATTGTGAACTTCGCACAGCTCGCCCAAAGTGCAGAACGCATGCCTTGCAGGAAACGACAGAAGCGAAACAAGCATCCACAGAAAAAATTGGCAGTGGCTTAGCTCGGCTATGCCCGGATATACGTAGCGAAAGCTAAGACATAGCATGATTAGCCTTGGTTAATCTTGATTGCAAGTCCAGGTTAGTCTGGTTGTCTAGCTATGTTGCGGCGTTTAGCCAGTCGTTCGGCGCGCTGTTCGTCTGTTTCCTGGGCGGTTCGTTTCCTCTTCATCTCGTTCCTATGTCAATTCCAGGCCTCCTCCTGCTTATCAGAACTGTCGCCGTCCATACTGCCGCCTCAACTGTGGTTGCGGCGCACGCGAGCTCTCCTTTTCAATCATCCGACATGTTATGAGGCATGCGACGCAGCTGGCGAAGCGAGTGGAGGCGAACGCAACGACGAGGAACGCGGTGTGACGTCATGTGCCTCCTCGGGGCACCGCCACGGCGAAATCGCAAATTCGCGGCCAGTAAAGCTTTCGCTTTAAAATGCGACAACATGCAGAGCAGTTGAGCAGCCACGGAGGCCTCCATGAGCAGCTAGCGCCTGCCGGCCGAGCGCGAACCTAATAAAAACTACCGGTAACCAAACGTCTCGGCAAATCTCGAATTTCCTCCGTGATCTCGACGCGAGAGGTGACGTGTTGGGCCGCCACTGTGGCTTCATGGAGCGTTCGCTTGCCAAGGCTGGCTGCGTGACGTAATGCTCCCTCCTATCTCTTTCCTTCCTCCATGCATCCGACGAAGGTTATTTGGTGGGCAGCGTCACCAGGTTGGACAAGGCGGCACAGCCCAATGCTCGAGAACTTGCAGCCCAAATGTAGCCAAACACAAAAAAGAGCAAGAAAACATTGCAGCCAAATATAGCCATTTTTATTTGCAGTTTTATTTGCATATACGTTTTTACATTCGACTACGGCAATCCATTTTTGTGCAACCCGTCGTGGCAAGAAGTACGTGACGTGACGGCCGACCATTCACTCTGAAACAAATGTACACCCTTTGGGGTGTATATCTGCTACACAACAATAATCGTCGTCTGCCTTGCTTGCGTTTCCTTTGTTGAAAACGCCGTGCCAGCTACTTCCCTGTCTAGAATGCTCCGTCGTGCTGATAACATGCACGCCGTTCGTGACTTGGAAGTACCGGGCTCGCAGCGTTAAAGAAAGGAGATGCGTACAAGACAGATGACGATTATTGTTGTGGGACAAGATACGACCCAAAGGGTGTAATTTTGCTTACGCTCTAAGAAAAGTTTACACCCTTTGAGTCGTATCTTGCCACACAACAATAAACGTAATCTGTCTTGTCCGTATTTCCGTTCTTTAACGCTGCGAGCCTGGTACTTCCCAGTAACGTACGACATGCGCGTTATCAGCATGACATAACATTGCCGACAGGAAAGTAGTGGGCGCGGCGTTTTCAAGAAAGGAAACGCAAGCAAGGCAGATGACGATTATTGTTGTGTGGCAGATATACACCCCAAAGGGTGTAAAGTTTTTTTAGAGTGTAAGAGTGTTGACATCAGCAACAGCGACCATCATGCGCTTGCACACACAACTCTTTGGTTGGCCCCGGAAACTCAAGTTCCGCCGAATCGCTGCAGAAGGCGAACCTATCGAGATGGATCTTGAATGTAAACACGCAAAAAAAAAAATTACAACCTTTACACTCTGTGAAGGTGGAACGGCAGCGAAAGCTGACGAAAGTCAAAGCTCTCAAACGAAAAGTGCTTTCGATGTCATTCCATCTTCACAGAGTAGGATGGTTGTAACTCTTTGCGTTGCGAGCCTGGCATCGTTGCTCGTTCGGAGATGTCCGGGCCCGCGATTGTCGCTTTCGTTCAGCGTTGCGGGAACGTTCTTCGTCGGTGGTCGTTTCGCGCCGGTAACCGTTTACATTCTCGTTGCTGTTCCCTCCGGCGCTCCTCGTACGCATGTTGTTCTTCGGGTGTATACGAACAATACGCGTCCGCCCCATCGATAGCGCAATTGTTTTTAGCGCCGATACCTCTCCTGTTTATATATGCTGCGATAACCTTGACGTCACGCTATTGTTCCCGACGAGAGTTTTAATCTGTTCCGCATTCTGACATTTGCGCCGCCGCACGGCACCCGTTTGGGTTTGTAGGAAATCGCTAAGTCCGCTTCTGTCGCGCGATGCCGAGAAAACTACGCAAGGTTCGTCATATACAGTTTTCCCCGTAAAAGCTATTTATTTATTTATTTTGCGAAGGTTGTGGGTTCGGTTCCCACCTGCGGCAAGTTGTTTTTTCATCCCCTTTAATTTCCATGAATTTATCGTTTCTTTATTTCATTTATTAAGCACAAGTAATTATTCCCCTATGTTGCCATTGGTGTCAGTGTTTGTTGGCTTCTTATGATGTCACTAATAAATATCGGGCCCCTCGGTTAACCCCCTTTCTTCTCGTTTAGTCGTAATACTATGCAACACTATACAAATTAATAACAGTTATACAACCTGCAAACAAATGTATTGAAATAAACAACGAGAATCATCATAGAATTATAAGGAATAAAACAAAAAAGACACAATGTACATATAGATAACAGTTTACATAAGGATTACGCTGTAGTACAGGCAGACAGTAGATTTAGAAATTTATCGTGATCTGTGGTGGTAGCAACACGTGGAGGCAAATCGTTCCGGTCAGTTATAGTGCGTGGAATGAATTAATGTGCGTAGTTAAATGAACGACATGACAAGCGCTTGACTTTGAAGCGGTGGTCGCGTCTATCAAAAATGGCAGATGGCAAACAAAAAAGGTCGTTATGAAGAGTTGAGTGATACAATTTGTGAAAAAGTGATAAACGTGCAATTTTACGGCGGGAAGATAGTTCTTGAAAGCCAGCACGTTTATTCAATGCTGTGATGCTGGTATGACGTGAATAATCGGAGTATATGAAACTAAATGTGCGGTTCTGTAGTGACTCAATACTATTTATTAAATATGCTTGATGGGGGTCCCAAAGTGCCGAAGCATATTCGATTTTAGGTCGGAGTACAGTGGTATAAGCACGTGATCGGAGGTAGGAAGGGGCATGCTTTAAGTTATGTTTTAAAAGACCTAATGACCGATTAACAGATGCAACAGTAAAGTTAATATGATGTTTCCATTTTAAGTCGGAATGGATGTGAACACCAAGGTTGTGAATACCAAGGATGTGAACACCATCATAAGTGGTTACAAACTCAACTGGATTATTACTTAAGATATGTGCAGTTAGAATTCGAGACTTACGGTTAGTGAAAGACATAGATTTTGTTTTAGGAGGGTTAAGTTGCATGAGCCAGGTAGAGCATCATGCTGTTACTGAGTCAAGGTCATACTGTAGGGCAAGTCGATCATCACTAGAATAAATTTTGCGGTGAATTACGCAATCGTCAGCGAAAAGTATGATTTTGGACGAAACATAGTTAGGTAATCGTTAGTAAATATCAGAAAAAGTAAGGGACCAAGTAGACTACCTTGTGGGACGCCGGAATGCACTTGGCCGAAAGAAGAACTACGGTTATTTACGGTGGTAAAGTGAAACTTGGAAGAAAATGTTTAACCCATGCTAAAACAAGAGGGTGAATATTAAGCAGTGATAACTTGGTACATAACCTATTGTGTAGTACCCTATCGAAAGCTTTCGAAGAATCTTGAAATATTGAGTCCCCTTGAATACCAGCATCGACAGATGAATGTAGGTCTTGGATGAATCAAGCAAGTTGCGTTTCGCAAGAGTCGCCTTTACGGAAACCACGTTGGTACTTAAAGATGATGTTATGTTCTTCTAAATAGTTAATAACCTGCGAGTGAATCACATGTTCAAGCAGTTTGTAAACTGTGCTAGTTAATGAAATGGGTCGATAATTGAGAGGCAATGAATGATCCCCAGACTTGAAAATCGGCACGACCTTAGCTCACCGCCAGTCGCTTGGAACGAAACCACATGAAAGAGACTGTGAAAAAATAGCGGACAAAATGCGGTGAATACCTTCTGATGAATTCACGAGTATCTTGTTGTTGAAACCTAGGTGATCAGATGCTGATGAAGTTTTAAGTTTCGTTAGTAAAGATAAGATACCGGTCTCACTAATAGCTATTTCGGACATTTAGGTGTTGGAATTATTCATTGTGATTCGGGCTAAAAAGGCTTCTTCTCGGGTAAAAACTGATGTGAATGCTTTATTGAAAACTTCAGCGCATTCAGCCGCAGGAATACTGCCTCCTAGAGCAACGGCGAGGGTTATATCGGCTTGATTAGAAAGACTAACTGTCTGCCAGAACTTTCGAGGGTTGTTTGTTAGCATTGATGGTAGATCGTGTGTGAAGAAATGGCGACGAGTAGATATCAGCGCCGACTGATATTCCTTATCGCAGGCTTTGTAGCGCTGCCAGGAATCGGATTGCCTGTTTAAGTTGGCCTGTCTGTAGAGGTGCTTCTTATTGTTAAGGCGACGTACGTAGGTGGCTTTTAAACCAAGGCGCGGTGTTGGTTCATGGTATGCTAATGACACGTATGTACTTGTCGACAAGAGCAGCAAGTTTTTTACTGAACAGGTTCCAGTTGGCCTCCGCTGAACGCTTTCGAAAATGGAGAAGAAAGGAGAACGCTTCGCCTTTAAGAGTGGAACGCGACAGCATTCCAAGATTCCCCGACTGCTTCTCACGCTTCTTGGCAACTGCACCTTATGTAACCGTAATGCTTATACCTGCAAGCGCCGGCGCCTAACCCTATGCACGAAGGCGGGCTTTCTGGTTCTTTTTTTTTCTTTCCCCGGCGTGGCGGGCGCCGCCGCTGCCGCGGATGCGAGCGCCATCGGTATGCCGTTGCAAGGAACCGAGCGCTCTGTTTCCACGAAAGGCAAATTCGGCAAAACACACCGCTGCCCACCGCGGGCGCCCCAATGCCCCGTTTCATCCAGCCATCGTCGCCGCAGGGCGGCCCGGTGGTCGTCGGTGCGATTTGCCGAATTCGTCATCAGGCAGACTTCAAACGGCAGCTGGAAAAGAGGTTTGTGCAGAGTTTCCGCGCAACAGAAATATGCTTTCTGGTACATTCCAATTACAATCCGACGCTATATCATGCCTATAGGTTGTGTGCAAGTCGTACTTAAAGAATTTTCTGGGGCATTTTACTTGGAGAAATTCAGTTAGTTCGGTATAAGGTCTATGCGCCAAGTGCAGAGCCTACGTGGTTCGGTATCATTTTTCTCGTACGGAAAGCGGCATCGACACCAGGCGCCAACACCGGATTCTTTTGCGGCACGGTGCAGTTAACGCTGTCGCGTTAAAATTTATCTCACATGTAAAGGAAAATGGCAGTAAAGCTTACCGTAGGGCACGTGGAGCAAGTCTAAAGCTGTACGCGGTGCAACACTTGACCCCAAAACGATAGCCATGAACACACTGGAGCGTGTAATCTACCCGTACTATCCTTCTTTTATGTCGGCGCCACGATCGCCCAACCCTATTTTATTGCTCTCCCTTTCTGAGCGTAGCCACGAACAGTGTACTGTCGAACACCCTCTATACTTCCAGGCTCATTCCGATGCCTGGGGCGCTATTCTGGACATTCCGCCATTTTCTTCGGTGTGTGACGTAGGCGCGACGCAAACAAAATGGCGCTGGTGGCCCAGTTTTGCTTACGTAACGTGACGCCAACTTGACGTTTCGCCTAAGAAACTGAAAAGATAGCACTGAATGTAGCGTTATCAGTAAAGCAAAACAGTTTTCCTCCGCAGTAAAAATAAAGCAGCTATCTCAAAGCATATGATTATTCCGTCGAAAACGCTTCTCGCTTCCGTCGTCTGCTGCGTACAAACCGTCGTCTGCTTCAATAGCTAGGATGCGTGTCCCCGGAAAATGGAATGAGTCATCGCAAGGTTGGCGCCAACGCGCTTGTTTTCTTGCTTGAGACAACATACGCGACCTACCAGTGGTGATGCGCGCACGTTCTAGGCCACGTTATCGCTATCTCGTGAAACGCAAGTGACTCAGCCCGACTCGGCTGGCTGAGAAACGGCCGAGTATCACCGATAGCGTTGCGCGCGCCAGAGATATCCACTAGCGCGACGCAAGCGCCGGCGCTGCCATCTCTTGTTCATTTCGCTGGTTACTCGCACCGAGGGAGGAAACTTCAAGGCGCCGCCTTGCGTACATTTCTTTTTATAAGTTAGAAAGAGGCCGTTGTCATAACTTTTGATTGTGCAAAAAGGCATTAATCTTGATTACAATACAAATGCAGCAGTGAAAAGTGGACAACATTGCCGAAAGTTTGCTATGTTCAACCAATATTATTTCGTATAAACGCGTTCTTTTAAAAAATGATGGCCCCAAACACAAATGTCAACACCACCCGAGAGCGATGCAAATACTATGAGCACGCGTTATGAACAAAAGATTTTCGTGGTGCCAAACGACGGGGAAAATGTGGCGATACGCATTCCTCTCGGCTGCCATTGCATATGGCTGCTCATTAGCATAATTCGCGCGGCTCGTCGCAGCAAAAATTATGGCGGAAAATCTCAGCAATGGCGGCCCAGCGCAACGTCACGCATCGTCAAAATGACGTTTACGAAACAGCCCTTCCTGTGACGCTCCTCACGAGATATTCCTTCAGCCAATCAGCAAGCTGGCATGGCGCATATCTTGGATCGCCACCACATATTCGCGCAATTGCAGATGCATTGCACTGGCTTCTGCGCGCTACCGCTCACATTCTTTTTGAAGCGCTAACATCGCAATATAGCTGCCAAGGACCAAAAAAATGTATTAGTCCATAACATTTGCAGCTTCACGTCACGTTTCGTCATCTTGATGAAAACGCAAAATTGCATTTTGCAATACTTCCGCTTCCCGGCACAAATTTCAAAGCACGTGACCTCTCGACAGCCAATCAGAGAGTAAACATGGCGGATAATGGCGGCCGTGCAGCCGCCATGCGTGTCCAAAATAGCGCCCCTGGTAATCGGGTGTCTGATGACTGAAGCCGATAAGACGAATGTGACGATGTTGCTGGCGCAGATGTTCGCACGGTGAAGTGCGGTCTAAATTTGAGTGCATCAAAGATTAAATCCATCGGCTCAGACAACGGCGCACTGAGAGGAGTGTGGGCATTTCGCGCACGCACACACGCACACACTGCCGGCTCAGCCATCTAAAACATAGCCTTCGAGATTTGTTTCTCCTCTGTGAGAGCCACCTCTGAAGCGTGGATTACGGCGTCACGTAAAGCCCAAACACAAACAAGTCGCAGATTTTCAGCAGCCCAAATATAGCCATATAACCAACTCGCCCAAGTCGACGCCAAAACTTTTTTTTTTTTTCTGTAGCCGAGCTGCGATCGTCGGCGCCTCTTGCGGCATCTTCCGTCAAAACTGACACTGACGGACCACGCTACTCAGGCTGCCCACGCGGATCTGCCAAAGTGATCGTATGTTCATGCTTGTTTTGAAACGAACAAGCGCAAGTTTTGCTGTGTGGTTTCAAACCAATCTAAAAATTAGACGGTTGGATACGCCCGGCCATTCGTCGTAAAGGGGAAAAGTTCTACGCTGCCGGGCACGTTCACAGCGTGAAAGAAGTCGCCGGTGTGACTGTGCTGGCGAAGTGTCACTCCCAGCAAGGCAAACACAACTACAGCGTATCTCTGAACGTCAGTACAGTCAACTAAAAGCAGCTCAATTGAGCATGCAGGCATGGCTTATCTTTATTATAAGCGTAGGTGTTCTTGGCCAACCATTCGAGTTACCGTAGACAAAACGTGTTCTTCCGTGGTGCTGTTTTGACACGCTTGCAAAGCCTCGTTGGCCACGGATGATAGGCGTCATATCTTTTCGAATTACTAAAAGGCTCTTTTAAACAACTTGCACAAAAATTGTATTAGACTGCTGTGTTCTGCCAAGCAACCGCATTACTTAGTTTACAACTGCCCAGGCACCGGCACGACCTTGGCAGCCAAGACTCGGGTGACAGTATCCGGCAACCTGAACCCAAGCAGAGCCGCACAGCATGAAGTGCTCAGCGACTCACGCAAGCCAGAACGCCTGCAGCCACCACGCTTCGTACAGCAAATAGCTCTGAAAGATACGGAGAATTGAAAAAAAATATGTAAGTTGGCTTCCCGGCAAGACTCTTTCTCCACCAAAAACTTCAGTCTACTGACTAGACTACTTTCCAGTGCGATCCTCCGGGAAGGTAGCGCGAGCACGAAACCACGGCCGACCAGGAAATCTGTAGTGTCGGAGAGCAGGCAGTCCTGCACGGCCGTTACAGTCTGACGCAGCAGTACCGTCGTCCCCGCGCTTTTTTTCCTCGGCAGTCTTCGATGTCTTGCCCATCTGCCATTGCAAAACAGCGGTATCAGAACGTTTACCTACAGGACGGTGGCGCGCGTGGTTCAGAAGTTTCGAATCACACGCGGTTATGGTGGCTAGACGCGGCCATAACAAGTGCGCCAGCTGGATTCTACGCCGTCAACTGAAGTTGGATCAGTGCCAGAGTTGTGCTTGCGACGCTACAGGTGGCGCGGCCGTCGCCAGGAAGCTCCATTGTCAGGGGTGGTAACACTGATGGTGGGAGCCCAGTTTGTATTTCTTGACGAGGTAAAGTGCCCATACACTCTCAAGCGAAATTACACCCTTTTGCCACACAACAATAATTGTCATCTGCCTTGTCCGTATTTCCTTTTTTTAACGCGGCGAGCCCGGTACTTTCCAGTAACAAACAGCATGCGCGTTATCCGCATGATAGCATTCCCGACAGGAAAAGCGGGCGCGGCGTTTTCAAGAAAGAAAACGCAAGCAAGGCAGATGACGATTATTGTGTGGCAGAGATACACCCCAAAGGGTGTAGCTTTGCCTAAGGGTGTAAGAGTGCAGTACACTCTTAAAACGGTTGCACCCTTTGGGGTGTATATTTGTCCCACAACGATAATCGTCATCTGCCTTGCTTGCGTTTCCTTTCTTGAAACTCGGCGCTCGCTACTTTCCTGTCGAGAATGCTGCGTCACACTGATAACGCGCATGCCGTTCGTGACTGGGAAGTACCGGGCTCGCAGCGTTAAAGAAAGGAAACGCGGGCAAGACAGATGACGATTATTGTTGTGGGACAAGATACGCCCCAAAGGGTGTAAATTTTTCTAAGAGTGTACTACGCTCTAAGAAAAGTTTACACCCTTTAGAGTGCCCCTTCTGCCACATAACGATAATCGTCATCTGCCTTGATGCGTTTCCTTTCTTTAACGCTGCGAGCCCGGTACTTTCTAGTAACGAACGGCATGCGCATTATCCGCATGATAGCATTTTCGACAGGAAGGTAGCGGGCGCGGCGTTTTCAAGGAAACGCATCAAGGCAGATGACGATTATTGTTGTGTGGCAGAAGGGGCAATCCAAAGGGTGTAATTTTGCCTACACTCTTAGAAAAATTTACGTCCTTTGGGGTTTATCTTGTCCCACAACAATAATCGTCATCTGTCTTGCCCGCGTTTCCTTCCTTTAACGCTGCGAGCCCGGTACTTCCCAGTCACGAACGGCATGCGCGTTATCAGTGTGACGCAGCATTCTCGACAGGAAAGTAGCGAGCGCTGAGTTTTCAGGAAAGGAAACGCAAGCGAGCCAGATGACTATTATTGTTGTGGGACAAATATACACCCCAAAGGGTGCAACCGTTTTAAGAGTGTGGAGTGTATACCTGCCACACAACGATAATCGTCATCTTCCTTGCTTGCATTTCCTTTCTTGAAAACTCGGTAGTAGTGGCGTCTACGTTAACATCTAAAATGAAATTTGAACTGCATGCCACGGTGACAATTAGAAGGCGAAGCACTGAGGACACGCCCCACTCCGCAGTAGCCTTCTCAGTGCAAGGCATTGAAGAAGGAATGGGAGGACAGCGGACGCCGTGTTTTATTACCAATAAACGTCACTTCTGCTGTATGCATTGAAGTACTTTCTGCGGCAAAATATTTCTGAAATGACCTATTTTAACTTGAAATGCATTTATCCTCTTCGAGAAAAAGTGGTTTAGAGCATCTTTAATTACGTCTTTTCTAGCAGTAGTACGCACTTGTAGATCAAGGTAGACGCTTTTCATGTATTCGCTGGCTTCTTTCACGTTCGGAAAAACACTTTTATGTAGCACGTTCAAGCAACAGAAGGCTGTGTCGGCAGTTTTTCATGTTGCTCTACAACATTCTCATTGACACTTTTCATCTAATTATAGTATTTGAGAAGTTTATTAATTAAGACTAATTACATAATTAGGTACAATGAAAAATATTATCTGATTATCTTCAAGCGACGGCAAACAACATTACCTTGGTTCTTTTCAGCTACGCAGCATTTGCATATTTCTAATGTTCGGCTCAATTTACACGAGACACCCTGTATATTAGCCCAATTTTCACCGGCGGAGTACAGTGCCCCGGAAAGGTAACAAGTACACGTGGAAATATATATAAACATAAATATATAAATTTCCAACAGACCATTCCGAACCCGGCGGTGTCAGCACAGAATCTGTTTTTGAAGATGTTTAACCGTTAGACCTCGGACGCATGCCACAGAAGGTGGAATGGCCCTAATCGTTAAGGCCAGTGCTCCGAGAAGATTGGTGCGTTACAAAAAGCAAGCAAGCAATAGCTTAGATTGAAGGAAGTTACGGGACAGGTTCGTCCCCTAAAGTTGCTGGGCGTCTCTCATTGTTCCTACTGTGGTGTGTTTCTACAAGCTCAAACACATCGTTTATTGGAGTTTTAATGCTGAACAAAAGTGCTGCTTTCTCTACAAGGTCCACCATGGTTGCCGTAGTGCCCGTTCGTCGATTAAATCTGCAGCGCACATCTCTGTCGTAATGTGCAATGTTGTCGGGCTTACGAAGATATCAACCGAAGGTTGTTCCTGCCAGGAATTTCATTTCTTGCTACTTTCATCCAATTATGATGGCCGTTTAAGTGGCATAGCCAGAATTTTTTTTTTCGGGGCAGCAGAGGGAGGCGGGACACACACATGACTGGGGATGGGGAAGGAATTAAGGAGGTGTGCTAGGTAGACCGCTTGCCAACACACAAAAAATTCAGGGGGGGGGGGGGGGGGCACGTGCATGGTGTTACACCTCTGGCTAGGTCAACGTTCGTCGGCCTTAATTACCAATGTTTGAAAGACCTACCTTTGCACCAGCGTAAAATAATACAAATTACCTCCTTCAAATTTCTCCAAATGAATGCAGGACAGTGTGGATTTTCCATGCTTTAAATTTCCATGTTTTGTACGTGTTGTTTCTGTCGGTGTGCACCTTGCCTTACTAAACAGCTTTCAGATATGACAGTGACAGTGACAAGAACTTTATTAGAGTGTCCTGAGGAACTCGACTGGGGGGAACCGAAGGCTCCCCGATCAGGTTGGAGACTCTGCCCACGACTGGACAGGGAGGTGGTGACTCTCCACAACATCGCGGGCCCCCTGGACAGCCTGTAGTTGGTTTGTGAAATCCAAGCTCTTCAGCAAGGCGTCCCACTTGGACTTGTTATGAAAGTAGGAGCCCGCGTTGTACGGGCACAGCCAGAGCATGCGGTCGAAGGAGCATCACGCGTGACAGCATTTGGAGCACGATTGCGGGAAGTTCGGGTCTATCTAACTAAGCGCTCTCGGGGTGAGGTATGATCCCGTCTGTAAAAGCCGGAGCCCTGTTCAGTTTCGAGCTGGGGGGAGGGAATATCCTCCTGCTGTGTCTGTAATGTGACGTAATTTCGTGAAAGGTCGTAAGATTATCTTTGAAGGGGGCAATCCTGTGGGACAGCCAGACCGTTAGCTCGGCCACGGTTCGTGAATTCCCGCGCCAGGCAGTTGGCCCGCTCGTTAGGGTTCAACACGCTTGGTTAGTAGCATCGTTCATGTGGGCCGGGAACCACGCTATGGTATGACCTCGTTTCTTCTTGCGTAGTAATACGAAAGGATCTGTTGACGATGTCAGCAGCGTGTTTACAAACTAGATCGCACGAGAAAGCCCTGGCCCTGATACGAGTCAAATTTCCTCAGGACAAACAATGTCTATCCTTGCATTGTTATGTTCAAGATCATTTCAAGGTGTTAATGTAGTGTTATGCAATCTTCATCTAACTTAATTACTTCCAGCATTGTATGAAAGCACGTGGATGGTTGGTCTCTGTAAACCAGACTTATATTTTTGTTGCAGAAATACTATATCATGGAGAAGACCCACAATATTGCTACGGCACAATATGCGCGATCACGAAAGGCCAGCAGTGTGGAGACGACGACGACGATTAGAAGCTAGCGCGGGCTGTTGCCTCTTGGCCAAGCGCAGCGTATTTTCCTTGTAAATATATTTGTACATAGCTTTTCGTCTGCGTCTTCCTACGTAACATATCTGGTGGAGGTGGACGTTCCCTGTACCTCGTCACGGAGCTTCGCAGTGGACGGTACGTCGAGCCTGGACGTTTTTCGGCGAGCCGGTCTGCAACTCAACGCATCGAAGTGCCAATTCGGCCGTCGCCAGATTACCGTCCTTGGACATCTCGTTGACGCGAACGGAGTGCAACCGGACCCAGGCAAGATCCATGCTGTTACGCACTTCCCTGTTCCGAAGTGTGTCAAGGATGTGCGCAGCTTCATCGGCCTTTGTTCGTACTTCCGCCGTTTCGTGAGAAATTTCGCCGCCATAGCACGACCACTAACCGACCTTTTGAAAAAAGACGCTCCTTTCCAGTGGGGCGATAACGAGGCCTCTGCATTCTCTCATCTAATCGACATTCTCACAACGCCTCCCGTTTTGGCCCATTTCGATCCTTCTGCGCCTACCGAAGTCCGTACTGATGCCAGCGGTCACGGAATTGGAGCAGTACTGGCACAACGCCAGCGTGGCCACGACCGTGTTATCGCTTACGCCAGCAGGCTCCTCTCACCCGCGGAGCGCAACTATTCCATCACTGAGCGTGAGTGTCTGGCCCTAGTTTGGGCGGTTGCGAAATTCCGCCCATACTTATATGGCCGATCCTTTTCCGTTGTCACAGACCATCACGCGCTTTGCTGGTTATGCTCACTGAAAGATCCTACAGGAAGACTTGGTCGCTGGGCCTTACGCCTCCAAGAATATTCGTATACTGTCACCTATAAATCTGGCCGACTACACAAGGACGCTGACTGCCTGTCTCGCTACCCGGTCGACGAGCCTGACGACGCCGACAGTAGTAGCGCCAACGGCATTTTCTCTGTCTCTGCCTTCGGTAACATCGCCGATGAGCAGTACCGAGACCTATCGCTGCGAGCACTTATCGAGCGTCTGCGCTCTACACCTACCGACGCATCCGTTCGCCGATATGTCCTCCAGGGTGGCATTCTGTATCGAAGGAACTTCCTCCCTGACGGCTCTGACCTTCTTCTTGTCGTGCCAAAACAGCTACGACAGACTGTGCTCTTTGAGATGCATGACGCACCCACTTCAGGACATCTTGGGGTAACCCGCACGTACGACCGCGTCCGCCGCCGCTTCTATTGGCCTGGTCTCGCTCGCTCCGTTCGACGCTATGTTGCTGCCTGTGATCCCTGCCAGCGTCGGAAGACACCTCAGGTGCTACCTGCCGGTCATCTCCAGCCGATCACCGTCCCTGTGGAACCGTTCTTTCGTGTTGGATTAGACCTGCTCGGTCCCTTTCCCACGTCATCTTCTGGGAACAAATGGGTAGCCGTCGCGACTGATTACGCCACCCGATACGCTATCACTCGGGCTCTCCCTACCAGCTGCGCCACCGACGTCGCGGACTTTCTCTTGCGTGACATTATCTTGCTTCATGGCGCCCCGCGACAGCTGCTTACTGACCGTGGTCGAAACTTCCTCTCGAAAGTTATCGCTGACATTGTGCGTTCCTGCTCCATTCAACACAAACTGACTACTTCATACCATCCTCAAACCAATGGCCTGACAGAGCGGTTAAACCGTACTCTTACCGATATGCTGGCCAAGTACGTTTCCAAGGACCACCACGACTGGGACATTGCCCTTCCTTACGTAACATTTGCGTACAATTCTTCCCGGCACGACACCGCCGGATTTTCTCCCTTTTATCTACTGTACGGTCACGAACCTACCTTGCCCCTAGACACGGCACTTCCTCCTGCTGCGGTCTCAACAAGCGAGTATGCGCGCGACGCCATCGCCCTCGCCGACCATGCACGCCAGCTTGCCCGTGCTCGACTGACGGCCTCACAGACCACTCAGCAGTGTCAGTACAACGCCCGCCATCGTGACGTACAGTTTTCACCTGGTGCGCTCGTGCTCCTGTGGTCGCCCTCTCGTCACGTCGGACTTTCAGAGAAGCTCCTTTCGCGATACACAGGGCCCTACCGCGTGCTGCGCCAGGTGACGCCTGTGACTTACGAAATTGCTCCTGTGGCCTCAACCTCGTCCTCTCCTGTGGCATCTAGTGATGTCGTACACGTCAGTAGGCTCAAGGCCTACTACACTGCTTCCGAGTCCGATCTTTAGTCGCTCCGGGACGGCGCTTTTGCAGCCGGGGGTAGTGCTACGGCACAATATGCGCGATCACGAAAGGCCAGCAGTGTGGAGACGACGACGACGATTAGAAGCTAGCGCGGGCTGTTGCCTCTTGGCCAAGCGCAGCGTATTTTCCTTGTAAATATATTTGTACATAGCTTTTCGTCTGCGTCTTCCTACGTAACAATATACTTAAGCTCCCTGAATAATACTAAAGGCAGCGACATTTTTAAAAATCTTGACACCCAAGCTGCCAAGTGCAGTCTTCGTGGGAACAATCGTGCGAGACGAGCTTCTTTCTCATATTTTCCAGAGCCAAAATGTCCCTAGAGAAAGATCAGGGTACTTAATCACTGGATACTTTTGTGCGAGATTGCAACTATTTGCTGGGGAATCTTGGTTCTAAATGTGCCTTTGCATAGGGACTGCAGATGACGCATTGTGCTCCGTTTAACTTAATATGCTTGCTTAGAATGCATGTTTTTTCTTTACATTCTTTATGCACGTCTGAGCATATGTTCCCAGGTGCTGCTATTCGAAACTAAGCTTGAAGGCACAGACCTTTCAAACGGGGAGGAAGGGTACCTCCTCTCTGGAATGTTGAGTGTAAATACAAAGGCACACACTGAAGACTCTGCAGTGCTTTTGTGGAAGAGCCGACGTAGAATTACAACAGTTCAGAGAGAATTTGATAGCGATGCCCAGGTAGCTCTCATTGGAAAGGTCTATAGACTAAAGGTTAGATCACGTGAAGCTGTCCATATTGCAACTGACGCAGCATTCAGCAATTAGCCCACCATGACCAAAACTAAACAGAACAAACCCAGCAATGAAACAAGTTTTTATTTACCACAATGAGTCAGCAGTGTTGACAAGAGCCGTGTCAAGCAGAAATGAAACAACAATAACCAAAAGTTAATTCTGTGCAATCCATTGTGCAATGTGCAAGCCATACACGTTGGGGCATGAGGACTTACAGTCATCCTTTTTGGCACGGGCCACGGTTCCATTGATGAAATCAAAGAATGAGAAAGCAGCTATATTTGTCGCACTAGAAAAACTGCAGCTTACAAGGCCAAACACGTATGCAAACATAGCTTGAGAACAAGCAATTGTGGTATGAATATACAGGGTGTCCCACTTGGGAAAATAACTTAAAATTAAAGGTGCGTCGGAAGCGAATTCAACCAAACGCATACTATTCGCAAGAGCCTATAGTAACTCAGGCACTTTCTTGTTTTCCCCATAAGTCACTAATTAATTAAGTTTAATTACGCAACTTGGGGTCCCCAGCCAATAACTAAGGAGTTGGGTAATTAAACTTAATTTATTAGCAAGTTATGAGGAAAACAAAAAATTGCCTGAGTTACTATATGCTATTGCAAATAATATGCATTCGGTTCAATTCGTTTCTGATGCGCCTTTCATTTTTAAATTCTTGGCTCAAGTTATGTGGGACACCCTGTACAAATATATATATATTTATGAATCTGGATGAAATAAGAGACAGATAAGCTCGCACTTTCTTTAATTGCTTGCATTGCTGAATGAATAAAGGTTGTGCCACATGTTTGTGGTTATTGCATAATGGTAAATGTGGGAAAGACTGAAGAACAAATGAATAACATACCAGGAACTCTGGTTCAACTTAGAGAACTTCTTAGTTGCAAGTCAAAATGTGGCAATTATGTGTAATTGCTGCTCGACATCACGTAATAATATACTAACTCCATACAGTCTTTGTATGTGTTTGTTTGGTTCACATTCATATTCTATAGGCTATAGCCTACATTTTATATTCTTTTATGCAGGCACAGTGCTAGACGTAAATCTGTATCACTCGGCGCAACATACGTAGAAATCCACGCGCACACAATGGAATTACAAGAGAAAAACGTTGATGACTCATCATTTTGAAAACAAAAACGCAACAGAAACTTCGTTGAAAAGTGCTCAAGAATGGATCTCAAGGCACCTCCACACGACAATAAAGATAGATAGGGGGGGGGACTCAAGAAGTTAACTGACAGGAATCATGTTCATCTGATGGGTGTGTCAGTATGATGAAAGTTCTTGGAGGTGTGCACATGCATACTAATTACCAGTGATGACATGCCGCCTAAAAAGCCTGACATAAATATGTTCGTAACTCATTAGGAAATGACTCTCCCAGCTCTCTCTCTTGCTTGCAACATTGAAGAATCCCAGAACACATTCACGAAAACTTCTGAAGCTTATCAGCCAAGCATGACTCTTCTTGAAGCTTGCTTTATTTAAGAAGCTGTCATCAGCTAAAGCCGAGACAAACATGTACTGAAAAAATTCCGCATACAATTTCATAATTCCATATGTATTCCATATTATTTGCATGAAAATTATATGGTTCTTGCATCAATTTCACTTAATTCGACGTACAAATATGTAAATGAAGTGGAATTATAAGAATTCACACAGCTTTCTGTGTTAGGGAAAGTTGATCTTTTCTCTGCATGGCCCCACGTTCAGGTTAGGAGTGCCTCACTGGCACACTACTGAGAGCCACAGTTTTGAGCAACTATATAGGTAACTGAAATTGCATTTGTGCCCTGTGCTCATAAATATATTCTTTCTCGCGGACTCGGTATGTGGTGAGCGTGTGATTTTGACCAGGCTTGGGACAATCGCAAAGCAGGCATTACAAAAGGTACAAACATTCTTTAAACTGGCCTACAAAAGACCGACAGAGCAGCTGCCCCACCAGGTTTGGAAGCCAGCGACTCAGACAGAAATCTTGCGCTTGGGAATGCGAATGCGCTGAGTTTTCCGTCTCCCCTGCTCCGTGGGGGCTGCATCCAATGCTGCCGCCTCGAGCCTCACCTCTCCCGATGGTGTCTGAAATGCTACCATTGTCGCCACGCCAGCAACCATCTTGGGAGCAGACTTCCTTGCCGTGTGCACGGTGTCGCCGAGTGCCGAGAGTTCCGATTCCAACTTACACCCTTGCTGCACCTTTGGCAAGTGGCTTGATGTGCCATTGTGTGCACCGCCAGCTTTTGGAATGCCCAACTTGCTTTCTTTCTCCTCCTTTTTAACCTTTTTCGCACTTGGCGCACCCATGGATGACTTCCCTTCCACCGATTTCAACTTTGTGACTACCGCCGCCGGAATCCGTGGTACCTTCGGCTTGGCGATTCTCCCTCGCCCAACTCCGGATTTGGTTTTGACAGCAGATTTCAGTGGCTTGGCAGCAGCGGCCATCTCGACTTGCTTCTTCCGACCCGGCTTCCCTGGCTTCTGTTGTGCCGGCGCTCGCGCTGCCTTAACCATCTTTGGCTTGCCTGGTGTCTTTGCTGAGCATTTAGCAGGCTTTCCGCCAGCCAACACTGTCGGCTGCTGAGCAGAAACGGAGGAGGAAGAGGCCTTGCCATTGGTGGCTGTTCCGACACTGATGGTGTTGAGGGGACCAGGGCACACCTGGAAGGGCTTGGTGTCGAACGCGGTCGACACACTGACTTTGTGCACCTTGAGCAGGTGCTGGCGGAGGTTTTCACGGATGTGGCAGATGAGGCCGCAGCGGTGGCACAGGCAGAGACGCTGAGCAAGGCTGCGCAGCTCATGACGCCACAGCTGGAGCAGCAGGCGCGTGCGTACGCCGCAGCTCGAGCACGTGTATGGGTGGCTCTCCGTGTGCACCTGAAAGGCAAATAAATTTTGACCGATGTTACGTTCCAGTTCAGCTTAAACATGCGGGTAAAGCAATGCCAGTCATTATGGTCCCTAACTAGGGGCTCACAGTTAATCGCACTGGTGAAGTGGGAGCACCTTCCTTCTGCTCTGCGAAATGCAATACTACTATATACGCCTGTTCAGTTCACTTGGTGCACTTAACTCTTTGTGGTCCAATGATTACTGTGGGAATCAGTGTGTCGCAGGAAATATGTGACATCGAGGAAAACAAACAACAAAACCATTTTCAGAGATGTGAGAGTCAGCTATGCTAATTATATATCTTGTAGGCGTTGTTGTACCCCAGCTAAGCTTGGCTTTCCCTGAAATTTTATGAACGCCCATGTGTCTTGCATCACACTGAAGTTAGGCCTCTGCACTGTATCTTTGAAGTCTGCTGCCTAATGCATGCAACGTGCTGGGCAGCACAAAAAACTTGTCTTCCAAGTAATCTGTGGCATCATTTCACACCGTAAAGATATGAATTGAGAAGTCTGAAGAAATTCATGCTGCTTACAACACACTGAGTTTCTGGCAGTTCATGAGAAAAAAAGAACTTAAATTTATTTCCAGAATCTCCAGCAGAAATTTTCGCTTTATTTGTTTCTGAGTTTTGTCAGTCAGGAGCGTGTAACATGAATTTTTCACTTCATTAGAAAAGCTTCAGACCAGAAGGGGTTAATTTTTTGCTGCTAGAGTACATTTGTATGATTGAACACCTAAGGTGAACAAGTCTTGCTCACGATTTTAACTTCAACTGAGAGTGATGCTTTGTTTTGGAAAAAGGCCTGTGCAAGATCGCAGTGCCATGAGAATGGACACCAGATACCCTACACACATACACACACTGGACAGAAGGAAGATCACAACAAGACACAACTACAACAGACAGAGCAACTGAACCAACACGAGTCAAAGCTATGTGAATGTATGTCTGTGTTTCACCATGCAAACACAGAACTAGGATATATTACTTCTAGAACATGCTTGCGCGCACTCACATAAGCTATCTGCGAAAACAAACACCGAAGAAAAAGAAACCTAGTATCTACACTGAGTTAAAAGTGCACAGCGTAGTTTTGGCTAACTAATCAGTAATGTTTGCTAAAGTAAGTTGTTAGCGGGTGAGAAAAGGATAAGTAAGTTAAATGCTGATATTATTGAGCAAACATTTATATTTACTTCATCTTATTCTATAATTTGTTATATCCATGTTTGTCATACAGTAGAACACGGTTGGTACGTTTTTAAAGGAACCATAGAAAAAAAAGACGTAACCGTGAGGAAGGGTGCAAATCACCACAGCACATCAGAAACAGTCTGAGTGGGTACCAGTGCAGTTATTAGATGTCTCGGTGCTTGTACTATGACCAGGAATGGCACATGCGTGCGTGTATAATTAAGGGACACGCACGTTCCATGACAGTGGCCCCCACTTCAATATTTTGTATACGCTTTAACACATAATGCGGTTCTACTGCTCTGAGGCTGACTTAAAGGGACCCTGAAATGATTTTGTACAAACATACCGAGTCGTTAGAGTAGGTCCTTCTGATCACTAATTGACGCACCTAAGTGCTCCGTGTAAAGCGTGTAATTTATTATAAGGATTTAAAAATGTACATCGCTGCTGATCGCAGCACTTCGCTTGGCAGAATTTTAAGCCGCTCCTACCCATTTGACGTCATTTACCCCAATGACGTTAGTAAGGTGAGCTATCCGATTGGCTGCCCAGGGTGTGTCATCAAATTTTTTCAACTTTATGGGGAACAAATGTTATTCGTAATAGTTCAAATATTAGTTCATTTGTTTCTATACAAAGTAACAGAAAGAGAATGCACAAGATAAATTTTTCACTACACTATTATGCACTTCTGGCACACAACGTTTGTGTCACAACGTCCTCCATTTTGATGAGAGCTCCGCGATCAGAGTCCATCTCAGTCTTTTCGCGAGCACCATAATTCGACTCTGTTGCATTGTGGGCTGCAAACGTAGCGACTGGCAATATGTCAAGCTGCGACATCGTGTCCCCCTGCAAGGCAGCAGATGAGCTGACTGGCTGCAGCGCATCGGACTGCCACTATCCGATCGGCGCCAGGATTTGCATGTTTGTGGCCGTCACTTCACACCGGAGGATTACTGCCGCAATAGCTTTTCGCAAGTCTGGTATTCAGGTAAACGCAAGCACAAGGAGACAGGGCCTGGCTGTTTGATTGTGCCATTTCACGGGATGAGCAGAAGTGCAAATGTGAATGGTCTGCACGGTGTAGCCACCTGGTGGCACAGAGCTGAACCACACACAGTAGCAGTAACGAAATGTATTTTTCTTTGCTGCTGATGTAAACTTTTTGCAGGAGTGTAATCATCAACACGTTGTTTTTATAAATGTTTAAAATGTTTTACACTTGGTTAGAGCAATATTAGTGCTTTGTTTGGCTGGTTAAGCTCTGCGCCAACAGGTGGCTGGACCGTACAGACCGATCAGGCCGCTGACGTATGTCTACGCTAAATTCCTTCATCAGCTTGGGTTTATGCCTCCAGCCATCTGTCGGAACACCCAGCTCGCCTGTGGTTACCGGAATACCAGACACATTCGGTGCTGCGACACAATTCGCAACGCATGCTGCTTCGATAGCTCTCACTTGAAGTCGACTGCCAAGCAGCTGGCAGAGTGTTTGGAGAGGCTTCGTGCGCTCGCTCCTAGAGAACTGGAAGTCGACGACACGACGTGCCATCATGACGCAGAGTCAGTGAAGGCGGAGCTTAGCCCTGATCACTCGGCGAACGAGTTGAGGAGAAAATGCATGATTATGGAGGAGGCTAACTTGTAATCCTCCGTAGCTATCTTAATATGAGACAATTCACACAAATTGTGGTGCGAATGATTTAACTTTAGCTGTACCCTACACATCTACAAAATTCGCCCAACCCGTTTCAGGGGCCCTTTAAGAGAAGCGGCAATAGTGAAACAGAAATAAGACCCTTGCAGGCCCCAAAGTAAATGTACTTTGGCAGAATTGGCCCAGTGTGCGAGGTTCTCAGCAGGTTTTAGATGATGCGCATTATTTCAGATGCTTCGAAAACTGCTCTGTGCATGCTTTCTCCCAAGGTTTGTGCAGTGCCTGGCTTGTACAGTTTCACCGGTTTATCGCAAACTTCAGTCTCTTGCTGCAACGAACTGGTAGCTTTTTGCAACGAATCGGTCACTTGTTGCAACATGCAAGAGCCAGTTTTTCCTAGCACAGTTACATATACATGGTGGCCGCTTTCAGATGCACTGCAAGATGCGGGAACCTTACAGAATGGCGCTGCATCAAACAGGAACATAATAGATGGGAGTCAACAGGATTTAGCTCGGGACCACGAAAACACGACGCAGCAGCCAGGAAAGCGCAACAGCGAGGAACATATCAACGCGGGTTCCACTGTATCAGGCTTTGACTCTCATTCTCCTGTCACGCAAGAACAGCTAATGCAAGCTTCCATGATACTTCACCTGCAGATGCAGGAAGAGGCTCTCTGGCAGGCAAAACCGGGCAGGGCAGTATCTGCAGCCAAAGGCCCGCACGTCGCGGTGCATCATCCGGTGGCGCAGGAACACTCGCTGGTTGCGCGTCACGTAGCCGCACCGGTGGCACACCGCCACTTCGCCAATTGCGGTGCCGTCCACATCCTCCTCTTCCTCCAAGTCTTCCGCGGCGAACGCCGAAGTCAGCTTCTCCACGCGGCTGATCGTTGGCCGGTGGACCCGCCCTGCAGGTGCCACTACGGGTCCATTCCAAGACTTCCAGTGCAAGCTCCGCGGTGGCTGCATGTCCTCTGTCCACTTTATCTTCCGCAGCTGTGAAGAAAGAAGACAAAAAAAAAATTAAGCAGATCCCATCCATTGTCGGAATAGGTGCTGTCTAAAACATGGTGGCCGTGATGTGTGTCTGGTTCTGCAATCACTTCTGGCGCATGCATCCCACAAAAGCATAGCCTTCAAGATCTTTTCCTACTGTTCAGAGGCAACCGTCACAAGGGCGTGGTTTTCAACACCACCTTTTGGTGTTATGCAAATCATTTTTCAGGTAGCAGACGATCCAGCACTGTTTAGGGTTCTACAAAGCATTACAAACAGACAAACATGTTTGTGTAAGGCAAACAAGTATGCGAGAGACGAGTGTGCACGTGACGAGAGCACCAAGTTCACGACCATAGTATGACGATGGTGGCATGAAGGCGATTGTATGACAAAACATTAGAATCTGGGTGGATCCCGAAGGTGACACAATGTCATGCAGCATCTACGTAGCATTAACTGGCACGGGGAAGGGACTGGGGGAATGTGGGCTAATCCTGAAAGTGGTGCAGAGTAACACAGTGCCTCAGTGTGCTAGCAGCCATAAGGGAAGGATGGGAGAAGCTGGCGTGCACTCTTTTATGTGAGTACATTGCTGCTATGCAAAGTGATGCATGCAAAAAACAGTGGCAAGGTCAACTATTATTCGCACATGTCATTCTTGCATCTGTGGCCTTATGCTATCATTTGTGCTAAGTGACGTGACACAGATAAGACACCAATTGTTTCAAAGGGATAGTTAATGGAGACACCCTAATGGTCAGGGCGTCAGACTGCTATGCTGGGAGACCCAACGTTTGCTCGCACAATAGGACACTTACATTTTTCTATACTGAAAAGGCCTGAAACAAGGCATGGCAGTAACCTACTTATTGACTGAACTGTCACAAAGTACTGTAGAACCTCGTTCATACGTTTTGGAAAACACCATGAGAAAGAAACACACTAACCGGGAAAACGTACAATCCAAAGTAACTAAAAAAATTGTACAGATTCAACTACTGTTGCCATCTACGTAATGCGAAGCGTTGCACGGACCGTTACGGCACAAGACATAGATGCGTGTCGACCTGGTGGTGCTCCGGCGGCCTGAGACGCACTTTGTTGTTTTCCTATTGTGTGCTGTTTTAAGAAGGCGATGGGAAACCAAAACAAAGTCTAGCTGGTGGACAACACTGGATGTTGCCGAAGTGAAACATGATGCCCACATCGTGCCGCCTGCAGCAGAGAACACTGGCGTGTTTGAATTTTCGCCTACTAAAAGCACACAGTATGCTACCAATGGCACTACGCATAATGCACTGTAAAACAAATGAAGTGGAACCCCGATTATACGACTTTCTTGGGACTGAAAAAAAGCATCGTAAAATCCGAACATAAATTATGCCTATAAAAATACTACTTATTTCGTGCGACGTATTTACGAGAAACTTCAATGTAAACTACTACATACTCTGCAGGGCTTGGAAACCCAAATGACCAAAAAGTAAATGCGAAAAAAATGAATGCTGCAGTACAGGCACCAATCATGCTTTATTCAAACGAACCTTTATGACACCCCACTGCCCACTGCCACGATTCCCGCCAGCTGGCGCGAACTTTAAAAAAAGTCGGTAAGTTTCTTTTGGACCTTGTTTGATCCGTGAACCATGAGCTTTCGCTCAAGTTGGGCAACGTCCAAAAGGAGGTCCTCTGCGGCGTCGCGTGAACAGATGAAGTTCCGGATGCCGTCTATGTGCCGTAGTGCCTTGGCAAATGTAGTAGGCACAGGCACGGCATCTGTGGTGTCGTCATCGTCCTTGTCCAATGTCTCAGCGGTGTCGGCACTAGGCAAAGCCTCCTCGATGGTGTCATCCAGCGACACCTCACCGCAGATCGCGACATTGTCGTCAGCCTCCACATACTCGGCGAAGGTCGTGGTAAGGTTTAAACCCTCGAAATCGTCATCAGCGAAGCCTACATCAGCCTCGAGCGGCACCGAGGTTGTTGTCCCCTCAGCAGAGGAGGCAGTCTCTCACTTAAAGCCACAGTGCTTGAACGAGTTGTGCTTCGTGACACTGTGTTCCACGAACTGGCAATAAAATGTATGGCGTTCAGCGCAGTGATCCTTTTTTTCCGACTCGCTGCGCTACATAGCCGCCAGCCGATGCTGCACTAACTGCTTCCAGTACCCTTGCTTGACGCATTTAATGATGCTGGCATCCAGCGACTGCAGCGAGCTTGTGCAGTTAGGCGGAAAAAAAAAAACAACCTTTATGCTCCTCAGGTGGGTGGTACGGTGCGTTGTCCACGAAAAGCAACATTTTCCTCGCCTTAGCACCCATTTTGTTATCCAGCTGCTGCAAAAAATTGCTGAAGAGCAAAAATGTCATCCACGCCTTTTTGTTGAAGCTGTAGCTGCACGGCAACATCTTCAAGTTCTTAAAGCACCGTGGCTTTGCAAACTTTACAACGAGCACGGGCAGCCTCTCGGAACCGTCCTCATTAGCACAGAATAGTGCCATCACACGCTCTTTACTATGCTTGCCACCATGACAGCTGTCACCCTTAAATGCAAGGGTTCGCTCAGGCTGAATACGGTAAAAAAATACCGCTCTCATCGGCGTTGAAAATGTCGCAGGGCTTGTATGCAGCAATCGTTTCCGGCAGTGACTCCATCCACTCTTTCAACATCGAAACGTCCACCGAAGTGCTTTCTCCACAGGAGCGGCTGTACACAATCCTGTTTCGTTTTTTTAAAGCGACCCAACCACCTGTTATATGCCTAAAAATCGTCGACGCCCAGACCAATGCCACAAGGTCCACCTTTTCGTTTAGAATGGCGCCGTCAACATTGATCACAGAGCTCCATGCTTGATGCAGCCACTTGACAAGAACTTTTTATAACTTCTCATGCTGTCCTTTTGCCGCTTTCTGCTTGAGCCCGAACTTGTTGGCATTTTACAGTATCACCGCTTTGTTTGCCAAGATCGCCTTAAGCAATGTTTCAGGAATCTTAAGGTCCCGGGCAATGCTGGCTTTCGTGGCTCCATGCCGCTTTTCCGCTTCCTCGATAATATTCGGCTTCTCGCCAAGCGACAGAACTGTCCGCTTTCAGGACATCGTGCGTTGCGCTGCTCCACACAACTCAAAACCTCCGCTGAACACTGGTTGCTAGGATTATGACGAAGAACACATACGATAAACCTAGGCCTCTCCGCGCTACCTTGTCGGCGATCTGATGCTGGGAAACTGGAAGGAGAGAAACGCTTCCCCAACGTGACGAGAGGTGACGCCGCCGAGAAGAGAGGGAGAAACTGATTCTGGAGAAGAAAAGGCGCTATTTCAGCACAGCGGGCGTCGCGGGCGGCTGCTGGTGAGGGGGAGAAAAACAAACAATGAGATGAGGCAGGGAAGAAAGCTGTGCCGGAACGAACCGGTCGAGCGGTGTCAAGTGCTCCACATGCAGAGAGACGGAGCGAGGAAAGAGACCCGCGGCACTTTTCTTTCGTCGGCGGTTCCGACCCACGCTTCGCGAGGGTCATCGTACAACGCGGGTCAAGCATAAAATTGCATCGGATAACCGGGGTTTTTAATGCATTGCTTCTATGGGGACTTCACTGGAACCGCGCTAATACGTCGTAAAACCCGGGTCGTCGCAAAACCAGGGGACGTATAACGGGGGTTCGACTGTAGGTGAAGATGCTTATTGCAATAGGTTTGGCAGCGATAGCTGTGAATGCGGGGCACGACAACCGGGGCGGGGATTTGCTGGTACCAGAATAAGAAACTGTGCGCATCGTCATTTTCACATGAGACGAGTGGCTATATACTTTTTTCAATGGCAGGCGCCTTGCCCCTGTTCTTTTTCACATGGAATCTAGTAGCTGGAAAACACAGATGAAGCAGTCTGCAGCAGGGAACGGTGGTGCATTTCGGTTGTCGCCTATCAAACCCATGCACTGTGCTTCCGATGGCACCACGTGCTGTGACACAGATTGGCAAAGATGCTTATCGCAATGGGATTGGCGGTTATAGCTGTGAATGCCATGTGCGACAACCGCAGAGACGATTTGCTGGTACAGTCAAACCCCGTTACAATGAACACCACATTAACGAACATTTCAGATTAACGAACTTTTGAGAAATCCCATGCCGACTGCTTATAGTTTCAATGTAAAAATATTTCACTACTACGAACTTTAGTATGACGAACATTTCAGAATAACGATCGTTATTTAATTTTCGTGTCATCTTAACAACACCTCGTGTCATCTTAACAACACCTCAGTACTACAAACTCATATCCCGAAATGCGAGGATTCTTAGATTTCAGTGTATCCGTCACGGCAGTCGGAGCTCTAAGCTAGCAGACGACGCAGCGCGAAGAGCGGGTGCCTTGCAACTTGCTTCTCACAAAAACCTGAGATGGCGCGGGAGGAGAAAGATGCGGGCGGGGACTTTTTTTCTTTTCCTTCTCCGTTGCAGAGGCAACCACGCACCAGGTTTTGTGAGTGGAGAGGCGGGGCGGGGAACATGGGCTCGTAAAACCTGAGACGGTGCAGCTGAAGGAAAAAAAGTAGTAATTAACGCTAAGTGGGCCTTTTCTTTTTTTTCCTGTTGCGGAGGCGACAATGCATAATGTTTTTCTTGCTTGTTTTCTCAGTTGTTCGTGTGCTGTCACCCGTATAGGCCTGTCCATCTTGTTTTTCTTCTGGTTATATTATTGTGTTAGAAGTGCATGCCGGCGTTCGCATTGCCATGAGCTCAACAACTCTAACCGCGGCGAAGAAGCGAAAGCAGCTTTCTTTGAGCGAGAAAGTAGACATTCTTTGCGAGATAGAAGACAAAAAGAAACAATCCGTCGTGGCTAAAGAACGTGGAGTGGTGCGGTCGACAATCGCCACGATTCTCAAAGATGGACGATGACGTTACCGCAGCACCCGAAGACTGCGACGAGTCCGTGTCGGCCACAGATGTGTTGGACTGCTTGCGAAAACTCCGCATATTTATGGCCAAAAGCGGCGCAGCGACCGAAGGCGTGCATAAGAATGCGGACGGTCTAGAATCGTTTCTGCTGCAGAGTCTGTGCTGCACCCATCAGAAGACGATCACGGACTATTTCAAATAAATGTGCCTTGTCTGACGATCACGTGTGCATTGTGTGAGAAACGAGTTCAAAGAGGTACCGTTTCAAAGGTAGGACGTTTGCGTTACTGAAATGCTATTGTTATGGCTAATTTTTGGGCTTCCACTATAACGACCTTTCAGAATAACGAACATTTACCCGTGGTCCCCTGAAGTTCGTTGTACCGAGATTTCACTGTACTGAAATAAAAAATTGAGTGCGTGCCGTTGTTTTCACGTGACACAGGCAGGTGAGTATTGCGGTAAAGCTGCCGCAGCGGACAGCTATATACAGTAGAACCCCGCTGTTACGTTCCTCACTGCTGCGTTTTCACGGCTGCTACGTCGTTTTCATCCGGTCCCGGCATAGCTTCCCTAGGATCCAATGTATAAGGAACCCCGCTGTTACGTTGTAGCTGTAAAAACGTTCCCGCATGATACGTCGCAACTTAGCACCCCGAACCCGCCTGGGCTAAAGTAGACAACGCGCTCCAACCGCCATTTTCGCTTTTGACGAGTTTTGGCTGGGCTTGGCTATGGAACTGGCTGCAAGAAGCCGCACGCCAGTTCAAGAGGCCGCATGAGGCCGCCACTAAGTGGCCATTCGTGAAAAATGATCTTACTATCATCACTGTGATTACGGTCACCGCTTGGTTGTTGGACGGGTCGACTCACGGAGGAAGGAAACTCGGGAGAGGCCCTGACGTCACTCTTTGTGAAGCTAAAGTGAAACCGGAAGTTGGCGTTGCTCGTGGCGTTGCTCCGCCTATCGGGCCTACTCTCCTCTCTTGTTTACGTTTCTCCCACGCCGCGCTGCGCGCAACCGGGCTGCTCGGACGCGCGCGCTCCGCAGCAATACTAAACAATCGTTAGCACGTTAGCATGATTACGCCAAAGAGGGCAAAATTTCCCGCGGAAATTCGTTTGTCCGTTGCCATTGCCGTGGCGCGGTGACGACGCGGAGCACGAGCCGCATGATGCCGGGGAGTTGCCAAATCCTAGCTTTGGAGAAGCCGTCGCGGCTCTGGACCTCCTCCGCAGGTACGTCACACCTCACAGCGACGCTGACAGCAATGCGGCCTTCCAGGGTATTGAGAAACGTGTGGCGATTTATCGCGAGCGAAAGAAACGGCACGCCACCATTCTAGACTTTTTTAAGTCCTAAGCGCACTCTGTGGAAATAAATTGTCTATAGTTGGAGCTGCACTTTTTTCATTCATTTTCGGAGCTTTCCTCACTGTTGCGTTTTCCCGGCTGTTACGTTTTTTTCCCCCGGTCCGGTGAAAAACGTATGAACGGGGTTCCACTGTACTGAGTCGATCACGGGTGCCTCGCGCATTTTCTTATTTACATGGGATTTAGCGGCCAGTATATACAGTCGAACCTCGATATATCGAACAGCGCGGTGATCGCAAAATAGTTCGATGTAGCCAGAATTCGATATATAATATCACGTAGAAAACGCGTAAAAAACTAGCACAAATCAATCAATGAACCAATCGTGGCACAATAGATGCTCACATGAAGCTTCAAACAAACTATTTATTTCGTTCGCTGAAAGTACTGAAGCAGCGTAGCCTGCTTCATATTAGCAACCGCGTGCTTGACCACGGCGTCCTCAACATAGTCCAAACGGTCCACAAGAGACAGTCCAGTGCCTTCTATTGCGCCGCAGTAGCGGCGTACAACGGCCAAAGCAGCTACAGCCTCAGTTGCAGTCAGGAGCGGGGCAACATCAGTGCTTGCTGGATCAGCCTCGGCAGCGTCTTCGTTTTGGCCGCTCAGCAGTCACTTCTGCCGCGATCTCCACGTCTGTTAACTCCGCCACTGTTCAAAGGCAGCTTTGCGCACCCGCCTCATGCCTGAGTGCTGGTTCTGTTCCGCCTTGGCCTTTATGTCACTCTTGTTTATCAGCAGAATGCTCAAAGTACTCCTTGGGATGTTGAAAGCTTCGGCGACGCTCGACTTCTTTTCTCCATTTTCAACGCGCTGTATCACTTCCAATTTCGCAGCAAATGCCAGGGACGTCCGCTTCTTCACGTTTGCAGGCATCACACCAACCACGACAGGCATAAGCCACACACACACACTAACAACGACTGGCGTAGCACAAGCGGCAGCACCGAGACGCACGTGTCGTTGACGTTGTCAAACTAGCCAACCTGGCCAAGCCACGGCCACGCCAAGCCGCCGCGTGCGTACGCCGCTACGTTCAAATGACGCCCTCGGCGCAACCGATGTGGGCAGCTGTAGTACGCAGCAGTCCGGAACACCCATCGCGCCGCCGCTATCTTCGAGAGTGTTGCGGGAAAGCTCGCCTCCTGTCAACGGAGCGCACTTGGTCAGGGGCGGCGGAGTTCGATATATCCATTTTACATCGGGCCCCGTTCGAAATAAAAAATTAAAAATACATGCGATTTTCCACGTGATACAGAAAGTGTTCGATATACGCAATAATTCGATATATCCGTGTTCGATATATCGAGGTTTGACTGTATATCATACGATTACAGTTTGGCGACGCACTGAACGCTGGTGCCAAAAGATCATGTTTTACAAGAACATATCGAGGAGGTTCTACTGTATTTGGTATTACCGTATTTGCATTAAAACATGATCCCCAGTATATCCTCCTGTGATACTTACTCCATAACACTAGGTCACGTACCATGTGACACCTGCGGTTCACGGGATTTTCCAAAGAAGCGGAACTGCAGTGCATGGAGTGTCGAGGTGTAGCACCGTACCCGTAATTTAGCATACAGTGTTGCGCTTGTTTGTTTGCAATGTGCAAACCTGGTGAGGGGCCCTTTAATGTCACAGGCATATCTAATAGCACGGATGGCATGGAGGTCAACTGCATCCATGAGTGTGCTGCTGAATTGAGCCTGAAGCACTGGTGATGGCAACAGTAGTGAGGATCAAACAGGCACCAAAAGCGTGACACGCATGCATGAACAAACGAGTGTGTTATGAAGATACTAGTGTTTGCTCTTTTGGTAAAAATGAATCACGCACAGCTGGAAGAATTTAACTACAATGGCCTAAACTTGTAGGGCAACACCTTATCATGATCACGAAAAACACTTTCGAGCCTTACACGAAAAATTGAACATTGAAAAATTTCACAGACTCAAATGTGGTTTCCATCGATGTAATGCGAAGCATTGCGCAAATCGTTGCAGCACGAGCTGCCAACACAGCAGCGTCGAGCTGTTGAAGCCCTAGTGGCCCAAAACACGCTTTGCCGTTTTCATATTGCCTAATGTTTTAAGACGTTGAACGAACCAGTGAGCAAAAGAATGGACAAACGAGTGAGTGAGAAAACGAATGACCGTTTTCCTTGCCAAGCACTTTGCTACCACATCTAAACCTTCAGACACATCAAAGCTCACAAACCATAGTGCACGACGCCGAAATATCATGTCACCAGAGTGAAACTTGATGTTTACTTCGCACCGTTAGTCAAGGTCACACGCTGACATCGCTCATACTCAACACGCTTGGCTGGTTCTCCCACTGTCATCCCACGATGCCACCATCCAAAGCGTCAGCTAGTTCCCATCCCTGACTGCAGATGGCACTAGCTGTTTGCTTGTTGACCCACGAAAACTACGAGATTCAGGCGGAACACTGGCTTAAAAAAGTAAGCTCTTTTTTCACCTTGACGTTCTTGTACTCGTCGCGATTGGGTGGCGTCCATCCATACGACACTTTACCCAGGGCAGCCCGGAAGCGCTGCTTGGCCTCCATCCAGTAGTGTGGACTTTGGGCAACAGGCCGCTTCTTCAGTTTGTCCCATTCCTGAGCGAATACAAAAAGAGAAAGGAACATTACTGTATGGTCCGATTACAAAACGAATGCCTAGGTAGCACCGCATCACATAACTTTATTACACATGCGAAAATAACCCTAATCAGGTTCTTGTTTTTGCAGTATGTTTGACAGACTCTGACAATGACAGGAAAGAAGGGGTGCATGGACTAAGGGTGGTGATAGCATTGCCAGCAGCATTATCGATAGAACTGCCGGCTCTGCATTGCAAACAAAGCAGTTAATGAATGAATGAGCTTAGAAGTATGTTGAATTGAGGTTTTCGGTACAGAATCATTTATTTAACATAACGCACGCAAACAGCAAAGAGAAGACGTACGATAATGCCCGTATCTCGTAGTATATTGTCATTCATTGTGCGCCTTCTCTTTTTAAGATTGTGCTGCATTATAAAAATCAATGAATAAGCAGATGTTCAATTTCTTAGGATTGCCACAATGCCTGACTGGCGAGAACAAGGCATCAGGGCAAGATACTAACAGAAAAATTGTTGCAGTCACTAACGATGACCTGTGGCACAGGCCTGCCTTGATGACTAATGGCACATTCAGCTGGTGCCTAACCCTGCTCAGACTCAGTTGGCAGTGATGGGAGGCCCTCTCGAGAACGGAGTCAGAGAAAGTCAGCGACAGCTGTCCGTTCAGCTGCTCCAAGAGGAGTCAGAGGACAGAGCACCGTGACCAGAATCCTGTTGGACTTTGGTCATGCTCCCAGCTCATAGGCAAAAGTGACTCCGAGCGCTCCGAGCTGGAGCATAGCACACCAAATGGACCAGGCAAAATGTGTTTCAAGAGCTCGGTTTGGACCAGGCAAATGCAATGCTTATGGCTAGAGCGCTTGAAAGGCGACCAGTTGAATGCACCATAAGCTGCACAAAGCAAGTGGCACGTTGCATGCAATGCGTGCAAGATATAGATAGTCATGCAGGGCATACACTTCAGCGCAGGTTAGGCTATGCTAGACTGATACTAGCATCAGCTTTATATGAAAAGGGGTGATGACAGACCAACAGACAGGTCACAACCCAACTCACCAAGAACACAACGCAGTCATCATTTGTCCACTGAGCTGCGTTCTTGTGGTACCAGCCGATCTGGAAGATGCCACTCTCACGGTCGACCCACTTCAAGCGGTTACCAAATGTACCGTCGTCAAGGTGGGGAAGCAGAAAGTCCTGCAGGCAAATTGAAAAGTCATGCCGTCTAATTTTCTTTCTTTTCTTTTTCTCAGTCATAACCGCAAGTTCATTAAAATTAAAACCAGGAAATATGGTTCCATCCATGAAGTAGAAGAAATAAATTAAGCTGACTGACTTGGAGAACAATGCTAAAGGAAAAGAAAGGCAGAAGGCAGGGATGACACCAACACTACAATCACAAAACAAGCAGGAGCTCATTGAAAAAACAAATTCTGTCGGTCAAAAAATGCAAATGCCTGACTGCTAAAAATTGTTATGGCATGTAAACTGCATCTGTATTTTCCCCAGACATTTCAGTGTAGCACATAGGCAAATCAGTCATATAACTCTTAAAGCTGAATTTCATTAAATTGTGACCGTGTAAAGGCGTATTTCAATATGGTGTAGATTTAGAGAAGCTTTAGTGCAAAATCTGACATTTTAAATACAAACAGAAGTGCCATGAAAAGCTTGCACAAATCGCTGCTTTTGATATGAACGCTGGCAGAAATACCGCCGTAACTGTTCGCCGAAGGTGACACACGACCTAGAACGTGCGGCTCCTCGGTATGCTCTTGGAGAAAGGCAACACCCACGGCTGTCAGCGGTCCCCCAAAATATCTCAGGAACGTCTTGCATCATATCGACAACTACCAGGTGCACGCGTCGTCGGCTTAGGTGCTGTTCAAAGGCAGTTAATAAGAAAACTATGCAATTACTAGGCCTGCTGCATTGTCAAGATTGCTTTTGTAACTTGTTTTTTTTTTCATCTATAATGAAATTAGCCAGAGTAAAATTTCGTTGCAATTTGCCTTATGTACGCACTTTTGCCACAAAGTATAGCCCACTGGAAAAATCTTGATCCTAACCTAATTATATGGAAGCATTTTAACAGACTCGAAATGCTTTGTTTATAAGTTGATGATGTTATACACACCCTGTTATAACCTGAAAAGGTAACAGTACTGTATATTAAAAAAAAAACGTTATTTCTAGCTCTGTCAGCTGAGCAGTTGATCCCTTTACCTGCATCAGTCGAGGTCCCTTCCGAGACTTGTGATGCCGACCGGTGCGAGTCACCGGCTCCGATAACGGCTGCAGGTAGTCCTGCGAATCGTCGTCGATGTACTCGTCATCCAAGCCATCATTGGGGTACGGCGGGTAGACGGTCACTTCCGTTGAATTTGGATCTTGCATGGTTACGGTGAACGTCGTCCCCGCAGGCACGGAATCAACAGGCCCACTCCCGACTACAAAGGCCTCGCCCCCGCTGCTGCTCGCCACCGCAGAGGGGGAAGAGGCAGGCACGGTGACGTAGGTGATGGTCGGCCCAGTCATGGCCCCACTGCTGATGTGTGACTGCTGAACGAGCGGTGGCTGCTGACTGAGCTGCAGAAGCGGGAGCGCCGCTTCCACTGCCTCCATGGCAGCCTTGAGAGCAACGGGATCCTGCAAATTGATTGATTCAAATGACTTGGCTGACTGGTTTGACTAGTAGCGGTGCCACAAGCGGCCACTTGTGATGGCCGCCAACAAAGGCAACAGCCGCCTAGGCATGAGCTTAGAATGTTCCCGTTGACACCGCCAATATCATAGCGTGTGGCCTCATTGGCTGGCTGCTATTGGGCATTTACAAGGCAACAGTTCAGTTCAGTCTCGGATACAAGGGCAAAAGGCAGATGTGCTCTGCCTGACCTTGGACCCCAGCACCGACTGCACCTACTATCCACCCACAACTTGCGCCTTGCAGTCATTCTACAAAACGAACATTCAACGATGCGTTGATGGAAGTTTGGCTGAGCCCACAGTTCAGCCCATGGGTTCACCAGTTCAAGTCTGAGGAACAGGGAAAGCGGTCATTACTTGGATTTACTTTACTTATTGGTTGGTTTGACTGACTGACTGAATTGATTGGTTGATTACCTTCACAGCGGCTCAGTGGCTACGGCACTGTACTGCTGGGTATGACGTTGTGGGCTCGACTGATTTATTCACATGGTTTAATATATGCAAGGGACATTGCATCTACTAGAAACACTCTAGTGGAAGGTTACGGCTTAATTTTGACCACCTGGGGTTCTGTAACCATTGCAGGCACATCAACTTTTCTGCATATGCTCCCCCTGAAATGTGGCTGCCTTGGACGGCAATTCAACCATCGACCTCGTGCTTAGCAGCAGAACACTACAACCATAGCGAGCCACCATGGGGCGTGTTGCCCTGTGGCAACGTAAAATCCCCAGAGTGATTGTCATTATCATCCTAATTATGTTTACTGCATGACGAAGGACTCTCCCAGCGATTTTCAATCTCCCCTGTCTTGCGCCGTCTGACACCCCCCCTCCCCATGGCTGCAAATTTCCTAATTTCATCACATCAGCTACTTCTCTGCCATCTTCTACTAGGCTTCCCTTCCCTTGGCACTCATTAGGCAACTAAAAGACCGCCGATTATCTGTCCCAAACATTACAAGGCCACAGTGAATATTGCACCATATACAGTTAAACTTCGTTATAAAGAACTTCAATATAATGACATTCTCGATATAACAAAGTATTTAACGTTTCATAACCTATTGTCCATAGAACAACATGTACTTACAACCTCAGCATAATGAAATTTCGCTTCCGCCACAGAAGAATGGTGAGACAATAAATGGAAACTTCTGCAGACGCAGATGGTCAAATGATTGAATTTCAAGCAGCTGCTTGCAAACTCACCTCTCAAATTGCAGGCAGCGCAACAAGAGCTATATATCGGTCAAGATATATGTAAGAGCTAGCTATATAAGAGCTACAATAAGAGCTAAAGATATCGGTCAAGCAGAGCCACATCATGTTCCGTATAAAGTCCCAAGTGCGATAAGATTCTATCACGCCCCGCATGCTTTGTGCTTTAGGTGGAGTGAAAGTGTGCGAGGTTGAGACAAGAAAGATGGTGGCTTCACAAGTACCACCTTCCCACGCATGCAAAGGCAGAGAGGGAGGGAAGCGAGCTCATGCTAACACAATCATGCGTGCGCGAGGGGCGGGGGTAAGTTGGAGCACGTCTTGGCCGTAGCTGTGCATGGAAGTCATCAAAAGTGCGTCTGAGTGCATACGCAGCCGTGTTCCCTGCTTCAGAGGTAATCTGCCGCATGTGTAAGTGCCGAGATGGCGTGGCATCATGTAAGCTGTCTTTCAGTGCATTTAGTGTTGAAGGTTGCGTAATCTCGAGTTTCAGTGACCCATTGGAGTGAGAGGCAGACGAAGCATTTGCTCCCCGCTGCCGGAGCTTTTCCTGATAGTGTCGTTGCGGGTGGCGCTACCAGCCGCGGGGATGAAGTGCACACGAAAGCGTGGCTGACTTACTTAATTCATACCACCGATGTGAAGATATCGTTGAAGCACATGGCACGAATCCGTATCACCTATCGCCGTCTCCCAAATTCATCGAAATGAATTCGTTTCCTCATTAAAATTTGCTTTCTTCAACCACCCGATAATTTAGAAAATTCAGCAGCCCCTTTCAGTGTAAGAAAAACCAATTGGCGACTGTACTTATGTGTATAGTACTAGGTCGAATTTCAATACAACAAAATTTCGATATAATGAAGCAAATTGCCTATTTTGCCTACTTCGTTATATTGAGGTTTAACTGTGCAAAAGTAAAATCAGCGCTCGGTATCACTCAAAGTACCAGTCTTGTCATCACTCGACTTCAGCCTTGTCAACAGATCCCCGATGCCAATGCACACTGATAGGCACCTGCCAAGATGCGGCTGAGATGCTATACTCACGAACCTCGGCATCCACGACGTTCATCACGAGACGATTCTGGTCCTCAGGGTCAAACTTGAAGCTTGTGAACCTCGGTGATGCAGCAGATGTCTGATGAAGTGTGTGAACACAAGGTTAGTTCAGCAAAACAATGCCGCTACTCTTTTTTCTGGCAATGCATCGGGGAAATCAGTTTTGTTACACAGTTGAACTTTGCTACAACAAAGTCCCTCCCGACATGAAAATATCCTCTTTATTTCCTATATTTGTCATATGCACGTATCCACTACCTACCAGTATCAGCGAGAAAGATTTTAGTAACTATGTTATATACAATAATTCGTTATATCTAAGTTTGTTATATTGAGGTCAGACTGTACAGCTAACTTCCATTAATTCTACTCCATTTAATTCGACTTTTTGGTTAATTTGATCCCGACCAAAGGTCCCGCCCAGCGCCTATGTGCAGTGTGCTCCACTTATAGCAATACCACATCAGGATATATCGGTTATAACTATGAGCCGACTTGAGAAAGTCAACTTACACATTTGGACTATGAGAAAAAAAGACCTATATAATGACACGTTATTCACCACATATCGGATATGACGAGGAAATTTTTTTCCTTCCAAACGGCATTTTCCATGTAGAATAATCATGAAATTTGCATTCCTAAGTTCCCGTTAAACGAACAATGCTGAGACGGGCGATACGTTTTCTTACGCGAGTTCATATTTGCCACCATTAGCCGCGCAATGAGTCCTGCCCACTAGCCAATTGCGAAGGCTACGCAGAGCATCACTAGTTGGCGGAGCATGCCACAAGATGGCGCCAGCCACCTCACGTTGCCCACAATCAAGATACGTGTGAAGAGAGCAACAAAACAAAAAATGCGAAAGGCGAAGTGGCACCCGCCCTTTTCCGCCTTCTCAGCAAGCGCGGAAATGTGCCGTGGAAGCAGCAGCGGACAGCCCAGTTGATAGAAGACAGCGCAGACAAAGCGGAATGTTCTATCACTTCAGACGAAGCTGCAAATTTTGCAAGGCTCAAAAAAATACGAGGTTGCGCAGGGCTGCAGCAAACATGAGGCTGAAACCAGAGGCCATGCCAATCAATGGAAAAGGTGGGCTTGGTGCCCCAGAATGAAACCCCCCATGATAGTGAAACCAATATGGAGGAAGCCGCTGACATTACCGAGCTCTAGGAGCACGTCGCTACTGACATTGAAACAGGTGGTGCTGCAATGGGGGAGTTTCTGAGTGCAGATAGTGCTGTCTCATTAGGTGGAGAGATCTCCGACGGGGCGATCATTGTCATGACAAACGGCAGTGTTGTGTGACGGGGCGAGAAGATTGACAATGACCTGTCTTTGACACCGACCCCGATGTTCACATGAAGTGCACTGTCGTCGATCGAGTGGCTCATTTATTTCATGCACACTAAATTATTGCCGCTAGTGTTAGCACAGCAGCTGAACACCACAGTAGTGAACCTGAAACTCCCGCAAAAGCAAGCCTGGATTTCCAACTATTTCAGCATGCCTAACGCTTGGTACGCTCTTTAGAGGTACAAATAAACCTTTCATTTTTCACAGTCTACTTTTTACAACGTCAATTTTTTAGTGCAAGTGGTAAATTTGGTTTCGCAGCTACAAAAGTACATTTGGCAGTATTTCTTTTTTTTTTTTATGGCAGTCCAAATATAGCAATGATCAGTTATAAGGATTGGATTTTTCGTTCTTCTGGATGTTGTTATAAGTGGATTGTACTGTATTTCTATGGGCCCCAAGTTCGTTTATTTCGCTCTTAATATTGCCCTTCACTGGATAATTTGAACTTGATTGGTCAGCTTTGCCAGAATGTGGAAGTGTTATGTTGTGAAGCATGTGCAATTTACTGCGGTGAAGCATACCAAGAATGGAAAGGGGCCACTGTCATGGGACATGGCACACATTTCTTAATTGTAGAGGTGCACATGTGTCATCTACAGTCACAGTACACGTACCTAGATATCTAATAAGCTTACTGGCAGCCCTTCATAGCTGTTTCTGACATTGCTGTGACGATTTGAGCCCTCATTTCGCCTGCCATGTGTGCCTCATATCTACAAAATTCTTAAAGGGACCCTGAAACGATTTTGACGATTTTCTACAAACATACTGAGTCGTTAGAGTACGTCCTTCTGATCATTAATTGACACATCTAAGTGCTCCGCGTAAAGCGTGTAATTTATTATAAGGTTTTAAAAATGCACATCGCTGCCGATCGGAGCACGCTGCTCGGCGGAATTTTAAGCCGCCCCTACCCATATGACGAAAATCACCCATATGACGTCAGTGGGGCGAGCTATCCAATTGGCTGACCAGGGCGCGTGATCAATAATTTTTCCAACTTTATTGTAAACAAATGATCTTCGTAATAGTTCGAATGTTAGTTCATTTGTTTTTATAAACAGAAAGTAACATAAAGAGAATGCACAAGAACGATTTTTCAATACAATTAAGCACTTCCGGCACACAGCAAGTGTCGTCTGCTTGTGTTACAACATACTCCATTTTGACGAGAGCTCCGCGGTCAGAGTCGGTCTCAGTCTTTTCGCGAGCACTATGATTCGACTTTGTTGCTTTGTGGACTGCAAACATAGCGACTGGCAATATGTCAAGCTGCGACATCGTGTCCCTCTGCAAGGCAGCATACGAGCGAGCTGGCTGCTGCGCATCGGATTGCCGCTATCCGATCTGCGCCAGGGTTTGCGCGTTTGTGGCCGTCACTTTACACCGGAAGATTACTAATGTAATAGCGTTTCGCGAGTCCGGTATTAGGGCAAATGCAAGCGCAAGGGGACAGGGTCTGGCCGCTTGACTGTGCCGTAACGGGATGAGCCATGGGATGAGCAGAATCGCAAATGCGAAGTGGCACAGAGCTCAACCATACACAGCAGCAGTAACGAAGTGTATTCTTCTTTGGCTGCTGGTGTGTATTTTTCGCAGGAGTGTAATCATCAACACTTTGTTTTTATAAATGTTTAAAGTGTTTTACACTTGGTTGGAGCAATATTAGCGCTTTCTTTGGCTGGTTAAGCGCTGCGCCAACAAGTGGCTGGACCGTGCAGACCGATCAGGCCGCACGTACGTCTACGCTAAAGTTCCATCATCAGCTTGAGTTTATGCCTCCAGTCATTTGCCGAAATGACCAGCTTGCCTGTGGTTACCGGAATACCAGACACGTTCGGCGCTACGACAGAATGCTCGCAACGCACGCTGCTTCGATAGCTCTCGCTTGGGGTCGACGGCCAAGCGGCTAGCAGAGAGGTTTCACGCGGGCGGGGGCGGGCTCCAAAACAACCGGAAGTGGACGATGTGACGTCGCATCGTGACGCGAAACCAGTGAAGGCGGAGCTTAGCCCCGATCGCTCGGCGAACGAGTTGAGGAGGAAAAGCATGACTAGGGAGGAGGGTAACTTCTAATCGCTTGTAGCTCCATTAATACGTAACGCTTCACTTAAATTGTGGTGTGAATGTTCTACTTAAGCTGTACCCTACGCGTCTACAAAATTTGTCCAAACCGTTTCAGGGGCCCTTTAACGGAGCCTAGTACGTATTCCGTAATTACACGTGCCATGCACCGAGAAGTGGAGAAAAACCATTTGTGTTTTGGGAAAGCTAGCAAAAAGGAAAGTAGTAAGATGAAAAAGCTGTGAAGGTTGAGGGGACATTTAAAGCCAACAAAGAGTGGGGGTCTATTTGAAACTCTGGAGGCCTACCAGTAAACTTATTAGGCATCTCGGTGCTCATGCTGTGACTGGAGATGGTGCAGGTGTACATTAAAGAACACGAACTATGTCCCGGGACGATGACGCCCCTCCGCCCCCCCCTGCTTAATATGCTTCACCACATAATACAACTGCATTGTGGCTAAGCTAACATTAAAGTCAAGTGAATCAATGGCATGTTTTGGTGTTAATGTGCCTTTTGTTTAATTCGACCAGTTTCGTTGACCCCTTCAGGTTCAAATTAATGAAAGTGGACTGTATTAAGGATCTGCACAAACTATGGCAAAAGACAGCAACAGCAAAAGTTGCAAGTGCCTCTTTTGTCTATTATTTCGTTCCATGTTTGCAACAGTTGTGGAGTTGTTCTATAAGTGCAGTATATCAATGCTCAATTGACAATGCAAAGGATGACATGCTGCGGCCCACAAAACAATGATAAAGTGCTATAGACAGTGATGGAAATAGACATTAAAGGACCCCTCATCAGGCCCCATAGCAAATTTTGGTTATATGCTAGAAGTTGTTACGTGTCCTCTACGGAGTGTTCTGCCGCAAAAAAATTTCTGATCGGCTCATTAATAGACGAGATATAAATAGTTCAGTGTTGCAAACCCATTATTTCAGGAGGCGAGCTTCACCACAAACATTGACACTCTCTCCACTTGCCCCATCTGGCTTCCGCAAGCGAAATTCCTTCCCTGCCTCCAGGACCTCGAGGATCACGCAATGCATATTTCACGGGCCCCGCCTCCATCTTTCTTTTTTCCCCTCTCGCTTTTTTGCAGCGCGGTGTACTTCCGCTGACGACATCGCGTGCGAGCTGTTCAATTGTCTCGTTTCGAGCAGCACACAATTTTGCGCGCTGTGTACAAGGACACCTTACTAGCGGTATATCTCTGTGCTACACGAACACTGAGGCAGAAACAAGGGGATCACAGAGCATGATTTCGTGCTGGAACACCGTAGAAAATGACACAGTTTTGGTGTCTGCGTGCACAACGTAGGAATAAGCAGATGAAACGGAAGTACATCTCTCCTGCTGCGGTGCAAAGTAAAACAAAAACATGCAGACATTCGGTTTGTGTGTTTTATTATTTCTCTAAGCTTTAATTCATCTATTCTAGCAACATATTATACATACAACAGATGTTGGCTTGAATAATTCATGAAGTCACGTGTCACCACGAGCAACATCCCAGTGCGAACATGTGTACTTAGGCGCACTAGCACGCGCATGTCATCCTCCGGCTTGGAGCATGGCGGCCGCGAGGAGAAGGGAAAACGGCGTTCAGTCTGAAATTTCAGATCTTTTTGCAGCACGTAGTGACGTAATGCTTTGCAGACACAAACATTATTGCGCATTGTATACTCTGCACTTGTCAGCTTAAAATGGCCAGACCTGGTGAGATTTCTATTCTGTAAAGATTAACTTCACTAGATGCATCTTTCTGTAATTGCCAGAATTGGAAAAATGCTACGCTTTCCTTGCTAAATAAGTATGGTGCATGTTAGATTTCTATTTTGTTTAGAATATCTAATATCATTGCTACATTAGTTTTCTACTTTGAGCCCCTAAAAACTGAGTGTGTGTTAGATTCAGAGGCGTGTAAGAAAAGGTCAAACGAAACAATGCCACATGAACAAGCGGTGCACTTGGTCATTTTTTCCGTCCCTTCTTAATATGACCCATCAAATAAGTCGATCAATCTTGCTAGTCTCATCAAAGTAAATATATGGCGGTCAACTGTGCTTTATGCCACGGCACAACAAAACGATATTTTTTTTCTTATTAGCGCAGCTTTGGGTGTGGTAAGGTTGGCTGACCAGCAACCGAAAGTCGCACTGAAGTTGCGAGAACCTATATCGCCTCGCTTGCACCAGCCTACCTTCTGAGCCAAGTCGTCAGGAAGGTGCACCGTGGGAACGGCATACATGTGGTCCTCTATGTGGTCGGGAAAACGAGGCGGGTCTTCCACTTCAGCTACTCGCTGCTCGCCTCCGAGGGTTTCCTACAAAAGCAGGTGCAAACAGACGGCATTGAGAATGATACCCATAACAACCTTGCAAAGTGTCAAGAGCACCACTGCACGCAGAGCACTTCAGTCAAATGTCATTAAAAGGAATTCGAATCTGACACAAAAACACCTTCATTATAAGCCTGCACTTGTTACATGCTTATAATGGCAAGGAATGCTACAGTTTCACTTTGTTTTATCCGATAATTCATAATAGTATCCATTTTTCTTATGTCAAGGTTCAACTGTATGTATTGGCAAGGAAAAGATACTGTGTGAGCTCTGTTGTGTTTGACTTTGTGTTCAATGCTACGCACAAAGGGAGGCCGTGAGTACCACCACGATTCCCAAAACGACGCTGTCTTCATTCTCACTTTCATGTTTTAGTTTTGCCTTGGATCGCTGCTGGCTTCTGGATTGTTTTGGCTTGGCCCGCTACACTATAGACTCCATGCACTGTGGCAATCAATTTAAGCAAAGCTTTTGTTGGTGACTGCAAGGAACCCCGTTCCTATTTAGAGACAATTTGCTCACAAAGCACACAATAAAGTGGGATGCGTTTGCACTGGGAACAATGACGCTCAATGTACATTTGTAGTGCTCCAACACAACACACGTGGGTAACTGAAACCAGAGTCTAACATGCACATATTCCACACCAAACTGAACTGAATGAAGTGTTTCTCAGATAACTTGTTTGCACCTGTGGATGACATGGACATGTCCTGCTGCTGCCTCGTCACTGTACATTGATGCTTCCCCCACTTTGCATGCGCAAGCAAGTGTCCACTAGCATTCCAAGCCGTCCTTCGCTGCATATCAACGCTGCTCCATTACGCGTTTCTGGATGAAATGTGCTCGTCACCCATCAGCGAACGCACACAGTGTGTGTACCCCGACAAAAGAAAACCAAAAGCCATGACAGCCACAGAGTTTCCTACAATGATTACTGGAAGAAACTCTAGTGCTGTGATCTTTCAACTACTACTAGAATGATGGTCAGTACATGGATTTGTCTAACATTCGTGCTTATGGCTTCAAATGTTCGTGTGAAGTTGCTTACTCTGCTTAATCTTTCTAAGCTTTCAAGCACTCGTGGTTATGCACTCATCATGCGTAATGTTAATATAAGGCAGTATTTTGCTGAAAATGATAAATTTGCAAAGTCACAAGGCCATTTGAAGCCAGAAGGATAAAACTTAGGCAAACGCGTTTACTGACCATCATTCCCATGCTAGCTGAATTGCCATGCTTGCAGCTCCCATATATAACTAGCACCACAGTTCCCTCTAGTGAGTGTTGTCAGAAACTCTGTGGTGAAAGCAGAGTGGCGCCATCAATGGGGGCCTAGCATCGCACAGAAGTAAGACTAGCAGGTGCCTGCTGGGCAGTGGGGGTAGGCAGGGCAGGCTTCAAGGCACATGAGAACAGGGGACCTGCATGGGCCCTGAAATGTGGAACTTTGGTACAATGAACATGTGACGAAGTAAATCAAAATGTTTCTAGCCGACATCAGCATGTACCAATATATGTATATTACAAGGTTCCGACTGTATCATATTTTAATTTATTTGACAATCTTTTACTCTAATTACATTCCCTCCTTGCTGGACAGGTTTCCGTCAATCAAACACTGGGCTGAACAAAGTATACATGCCTCTTGAACAGAAGTGCTTGAAGCAGGCCTCTGCTTGACAGCCGCCTTCTGAGGACCGGCGGCTGCTGTTTGTACGACAGGGTTTGGCCGTCGTTGAACAGACGTCCGACGCTTACTTGCAAAGCCAAAGAAACGCCGAAACTTTTCTGTAAGAAAAAAAAAACGATATAACACTTGTATAAGCATCACATTTACTCATACCTAAGCCACTTTTCAAACGCTCATCTTTCCTTGTTTTTTCGTGACATAATTACTGGACTGGAAAACAATTTAGGCTTCGTACCAAATAAGCAATATTACAAAGTCAAAGCACTCTCGTTTTTCTAGAAACGTGTGAAAACAATTCAAGCTCATTTCAGGCTTAAAAACAAATGTTAGTCAAGGGAGTAACACTCTAGAAAAAAGTTTGCACCCTTTGGGGTGTATCTTGTCCCCAAACAAAATCGTCATTTGTCACGCTTGAGTTTCCGTTGTCGAAAATTCTGCGCTAGCTACTTTTCTGTCAAGAAAGTTATGTCACACTGATAAAGACACATGGCGCTCGTGACCTAGAAGTACTGGATGCACAGCATTAAAGAAAGAAAAGGCATGCAAGGTAGATGACGATTATTGTTTGGAGACAAGATAAGACCCTGAAGGGTGCAAACATTTTGTTGAGTGTAGTACTATACACCAGAAGTTGTCGACACTGTCTTAGACACAACTCCAATACATTTTCATTTAATGCAAAGACAACTGTGTTGATGTGCAACATGCCCTTTGTCATCACCTCGTCAAGCAAAGATCCCAGCAGCAACTTGCAGCACGCAGTACGGAGGCATTATATATGTGTGTGTGTCTATGTGTGCGTGCGCGTGTGTGTTGAAAGTCCTGTGTTGCCATATTCTAGCATCTTCTGTTCCCTTTGCACTGTTCTATTTTGACAATGTCAAAGAAATACTGAAATGACATTTTTGTTTCCCTCATTTAAGGAAGGCTCTGGACCTAATAACCTTACAAAGGGTACTGGTAAGGCCTCAGAGCACCCTAAATAATTTACTATAATAAGTTTTCTAAAAATGACTTTCAGTTTTGTTTCCTGGGAAGTGTATGTGTCATGACACAGATGGTGCTCACATAGGAAGCTGGTCATTGGAACATTTTCGCACTCGCTCCAGCTCATTGAGTAACACAATGAGCAGCAGTATGGCAGACAACTGAGCGAGCTGGAGTGAGTGCCATAACGTCACGCTGTCCTGGCCCCATGTGACCCCCTTCTGTGTTCATAGCTAAAAATACACTTTCACTAACAACTTCTGTGTCATGACTTCAAGAGACATACATCTCCTGCTGAATGGAACAGAAATGCTTCATACTTTATTTAGGGCACTCTGGTTATGCCAGTACTTTTTCTGTGGTTTCAAGTTCCAGGACCTTCGTTTCAGTTTCAGTTTATTATTCTTTAAATACAATGAATTGGTAAGATACAATATACAGATGAGGGTCCCAAAGTCAGACTGCAACGGGACCATTTGACACAAAAATGGGAAAAGTCAATAATGCCATGTCACTATTGCTTCAACCACCAACTCAGCAAAGCTTGCCATTTTGATGTGAAAACCGTGCGACGTGCAACATTATCTACATTAATTCCACCACCACACCCAGTATGCCAAGGTTTTTGCCATGCATAGCGTGCAAATGCCTAGGACTGGCTTACTCTGGCTTTTATTGGGCAGTAACTTCTGCTTGTTGGTGCCCTTGGATACAACTTGGTCTCCGTGCTTAAACAGAGTGGGGACCGCATTCCACACTAGCTGGTTGCGGTAGGTGCTGCTGAAGTTCTCCTTTGTAAAATGGGTCGAGCACAGCCGGTAGTTGGCGAACAGCTTCTCAGCCGGCTTGTCTCGCAAGTCGAGCCGTCCGCAGTTGGCCACCCACTTTCTGCATCTGGACGGCGTTGAAGTGAAATTGAAATCAGCCATCGAAGCTAGCACAGATGCCAATAAAAAACAGTTTCCTACAAAAAAAAATGTTAGCGGGAACTCTAGCACTGCAAGTGTTATGTTGCTGTGGGAGCAAAGGGCAGTAGTGCATGGATTTGCCTAGTCTTCATGCTCACAGCTTCGGATATTGTGTCATCATTTTTCATGCTTTTCCTTTCTAAATTTCCCAAGCAATCGTAGTTTTCTAACATAACAGGCGCAATCATTGTGAAGTATTGCATTTACAACTAAATGTCTTGTTTAAAATGACCAGTGTGCAGGGTCACAAGCCCGTTTGCAGCCAGAAGGACAAAGTTTAGGCAAATCTATATACTACACATTGTTCCCTCCTGGCTGAACCATGATACTTGTTGCTTCTATAGACACTAGCACCAGAGTTTCATCTAGTAATTTTTGTAAGAAACTTTATGCATGGAAGGAAGAAATGCAATCAGGCAGCAGTAATTTTCAAGCTTCATTGCTGACATCTTTACCAGTATCATTTTCAGACCATTTAGTCCACTGCATGACAAAAGAGTCTCCAGGAAATTTCCATTCAGCTCTGTCCCATGTCCACCAAATAGGATCTAAGCCTGCAGATTTTCTTTTCTACATCACCTGACATGGTCCCCTACCGTACTGAACTGCTTTCTTTTTTTTTTGCCTTGGCACTTAACTTGTTAATCTAGAGGTTACCAATTATGTGCTCTGTACATCGCACTTGACTCAGGGAAGTATTCTCGGTTGATCACTTCTGAAGACACTGCCACATTTTTGTTATGTAATGCACAGTGTGATCACTCCCTCGAGCAATGAGCATCTCGTCAATATCCATTACAGCGATCCATCAAGGCCATGGCACCTGCATAGCTTTACTTTGTCCTATTAATCGAACGTCATCTATCCATGCATGGTGCCCAATCTAAACTGTACCTTTCTATCTCTTGGCAGTCATGTGGACTTGTGTGAGCAGAAGCAGGCGAAGGACTCAACGTTTGCAAGAAAGCCTGCAGACACTGGTCTTATTAGTCTCGCACTATTAAGTCTAAGCATAAGCTGTTGTCAAAATTAAATTGGGGGTTTTAACATCGTCATGCAATGCACAGACTACGAGATATACTGTAGTAAGGGGCTCTCAATTAAATTTTGACCACCTGGATTTCTTTACCATGCTCCCAACCATGCTCCCACAGCTTATTTACACCTGCCAACTTGTGAACTTTAAAATTCACAAAAATACTGCGAATGCAGCACTGGAAGGAAAGATGAAGGGGAGATGAAGTTTTTTTTTTTTTAAGTTTGCCTTGAGTGCAAGCCTTCCGTAGGACACCTATGCACTTATTGACAATGAATCACCTTTGAAAGCAGCACATGAGCCGCAGCTAATCTGGAACAGCACAAACTGACAAAGAACACACTGTTCTCAGATTGCAGCCACTTTTTCAGCAACCTTGCTGTTGCCGATTTTGCCTGCTTCAGGAACTGTTTGCTTGAAGCAGGTACCCATCTGGAATCCTTTCTCAATCAGAAGATTTTCAAGGGAATGGTCAGAGACCGGTGAGAGAAGCTTTCTTCACAAACAGAATTTATTTTTTGGAAAACTTGATGAAATTTTCGTAAAGCTTGTAGAACGATCCCAAATTCGTAAACTGTATGATAAATTCAGGAGATCTGGCAGGTGTGCTTGTTACACAAGCGTTTGCGCGTTTTGCTGCTTGAACCCGTGACCTCTCATTCAGCAGCAGTATGCCATATAACCACAGAGTAATCATGATAGGTAAAATTACTGCTACACATCTAATCAGCACTTAGTAGTCATTAAAAAGTACAAACTGATATAGATGTTAACGAGTTCATGCTTCAAAGCAATGAAATCAAAACCAGTGTCGACAAGAAAACATGTGGCAATAAGTTGCCCCAGGTGAAATAAATTTTGCCTGTAATGCTGGTTTATTAACCGATCCCCAACTGGTAGTAGACATCAGTTTCGACAGACTGCAGCACTACTGAAGTTCCCGCTATAAGTGCTTTATGTGTGGCAGCACGACATTCAGTGAGATTGGTATATCCCACATGAACAGTTTCTGCATTGCCACTCGGTAACTGCCTGTGTTCCATTTTCCACTCAAGAAGAAAAAAAAAAAGAATGCCCCAAACCGTAACTTAGTTTATGTCAGGCCAGTTAAACAAAGTTGACACCAACAGTGCTCTTGGGCATAAGGTTAATGCACCGAATACACTTTCCAACTACGCTAAGAAACAATAAACAAAGCATGCAAATTTTTATGTATCGTGCATTATTGTGTTTTGAGGTATTTATTCACATGATATTAAAAAAAAAATCTTTTTTATTTCTTGTACACAAATTTAGTATACGTTAAGCAAGTGCAACTCAGTTTAATGTAGAGCAGGCATTTTATGGTGGAACAGCTGCAGTGGCGACTAAATTGTGTCAGAGGATATAGTTCACGTGCAGTCATAACAGCAACCACTCTGGAGCTGTATCATGATCAGATACCATGCAAAAGGAAGTTTGATCAGGCATGCCAGTATAATTATGATGCTCGGGTTTGTCTAAACACGTGATTTTTTTTTTTTTTTTACATTCCCGAAATTAGGTGTTTGTACCCATAATTGCACTGTGCTTGTTTAGTTTCTTTTTTTTTTAAATACAGTTTCTCGCGTCATATGACTTCTAATTTTGACAATTAAGAAAAACTTAATGAAGATATGCAGCTCGATCTTAGTAAAACTGTAGGTGTGAAACGAACGGGAGACAGCACGTTCGAATTCCGCATGAGCACGTTTGACAGCACATAAAGTACGGTCATCAGCATTTACCTAGCAGCTGCCGAGAAAGCGATTTCAAAGCAGCCACAACTCAACTTTTGCTCGGCTGCCAACAGCTTCCGACTGCTCGCGCATGCGCTCGTAGAAATATTTACACCATAGTTCCAGTTTCGCATCGCACCGATGCAACCTCGATAAGAAGTGCGTTCACAGCGTTTTGAAAGATCAACAGGTTACGTCGCCACGACTTCAATCGCGTAGTCAGCGAGCAGTTGAAAGGAGGATCTTGACCCTCGGGGCCAATCAATGAGACGGGGTGCCGTACACCGGAATCCGAGCCGACATATGCGAAACGCCAAAATCTCAGTGACGAGAAGGGGCAAGACGCAACGCAAAACATGAATGGATATATTCACCGCTGCAGCAGGTGTGTTAGATAACTCTGGTTGAATGAAGGCTGCGTGCCTCTCTTTTTTTTTTTTTCTCCGACGTCAAGCAAAGAGAAGTGAAAGCCAAGCTTTGATAAGATTAATGGCGAGATCCTGCAAACAGAGGCGCGCGTTGCCGTGAACGCATCTGCACGCCTCTCCGCAACGCAGGGGAACGCGTTCGTGCAAATAAAAAAGAAAAGTGGGAGCCCCAAGTCCACGACAGGAAGGCGAGCTCGCGTTTCCAAAGCCGCACAGCACGCATCGATGAAGGAATCTACGTAGACGCGTCGCACTTGGGCGCCACATCTTACGCGTGACACCGAAAATGAAACCGTAAACGCAGCAGGCCTTGAAAAGGCGCGACGTTAGGCTTAGCGAAGACAAAACCAGAACCTACTTTTGCAGTGCGATTTCGGTTTGCGAAGTAGGCGCGAAAAGTGCGCTAACCGCGTCGACGACGCTGCAGAAAGCGCCGCAACGAAGTAGACAGACTACTGGGCATCCGATCTCTGACGCACGCTATGCAAGGAGACGATATATATATCGGCGTCTTACCTCTCTTCGTCTTTGGGGAATCGGAAAAAAGACACGCCGCTCGTATTGTCCGAACTGTTGGTGCAAGTCGGCGCGCAGCATCGGCTGACCGGTTGGAGGTTGGCGCGTGGAGGTTCGTGTTTAGTCATGATCGGCGCCGTGGTTCACATGATAGGCGATGATTTGTTGGTGGTCTGGGTTAATGCGCGGAATGTGTCAGATTCCAACGCCACCCTTCAGTCGTAATTTCGAAACGAGAGATGCGCACAGCGAGAAATGGCTAGGCACTAAGCGGCGCTGGAGTCGATATATTGTTGATGATAGTGACGACGTTGAACCCATTTTGTAAACACTTGATAGAACCAAACTTATTACATAATCATAAAGAGCTAACAACGCACTGTGTTTTATTTAAGCAAAATAGTAACTAAAATACTGGCAATAACAGCTCAATACACGCATGTTTAAATAATTGTCTAATTTTAGCGAAAAGTATAATTTTGCAGGCCACCATTACTAAAAGTTTAAACTATTGTTAGTAGATGGCGCAACGGCGGCGCAAATTGCGTTTTCGTCGCTGTCTTTCTTTTGCACGATGGAGGGCGATGCTGGCAAGTTTCTATTTTGTTTCTTGAATGATTATTTTGCGTAAGTTGCAACGGAGAAGGCTGCATGCAGTGATTCACTGACTGGACCCTGCGACGAGTTTTCTTTTCGGGTAGGCAGTTAGCGAGAGACGCCCTGCAAATTTTCCCGCACGATGACTCGAAAGACAAGATTTTCCGATGCATGTTCCCTTTCAGTTTTTGACTAAAATACTCTAATAGTGTTGGTTTCAGCACGCAAGCGCGCTTTACGACGTGGCTTATACTCTTATGCAACTTTACTCGTTTTAAATCAAACATAGGTTCAGTGGTGATTTGTATGGAACGTACTTACTCTCCCGCCAAAACTCCTTCGATGTCAACGGCAAAGCCGCTATTTGTTTTGCAGTTTAGTGAAAGCGTAGCCTTTGGAAAATTTAGTGCACGGTGATGGTGAGAAACGGCACATATATTGAAGAACAAAAGAAAAATAAAGCAAGAACAGGTCAAATGCCGCGCTTTTCTGGTGGACAAAAGCACCAGGGCAACGCCTCGGACCGCTGTGTCGTCTGCTTCTGGATTTTTGCAGACGACACAGGCTTGTATTCAGACTTCTCGGCTAAAGGCGTTCTGCGGCTTGGCTCTCACTTGTTCCACGCTTTTAAAGAGGCGTTCACCTCGCACAATCATCAGTTTTTATCACTCAAGTTGCAAAGCTTACAATTGGCGCGTACGGTGCTTGTTAACGTGCTTTATTTGCACTGTGGTTGTCATAATGAAGCTGTTATATGCAGTGTTGTGTGTCTACAACATATATGTTGTACAGTGTAGGCGGTTCCATTTTGGCACAGTGTCTAATTTAGAACTTCGTTGAGAGTACCGCAGCTTTTCGAAAAATACATTGGAGCTTTTAGGAAGGTGGCTTAACCGAAAAGAAGGCTTGAAGTCTGTAGAGCTGATCATCAAAAACGCATTACACACTGAAATGATAACATAAGCCACCGCTCTATCTGCGTAAAATGTTGCATTTTAGAGCAAACCCAGGAAGTAATGCTCCCAGAAGAGTCTGCAAGCTTTGATGCTTATCCAGTCACTAACCATAACCGTTGCTCAGCACACCTTCCAAGCCACGAACTGCATGCGTGTATATCAGTAGCGTGCGGGACCGAGTAGCTACGTCTACATGAACCCGACGCGAGCGGATGGACGGAAAAGCTTAATTGTGGAAAAACTTTGGGTCGAATAAGAAATCGGGCTGACCGAGCCCGAAGTGGCCGCATTTACGGGAACTCGCATCCGACGGGTCTGAACAACGCATTCGAGCTTCCCGCCTCCGACTGCAACAGCTCTGTTTAATGGCTCTTATCGCGACAATGAGGGTGCGCCGCACAGTGGTTGTCTTTGCCTTGTCCTGTTATCTGCCGGAGCGTACAACGCTGACGTCACTGATCCCTCGAAAACCTTAGCGCTATCTGGCCCGGTCCGTCCGGCGCGCAGCAAACGGGCCTGGCTGGGTCAACCTACTGCACGCATGTCGAACTGGCTCAACTCGACCTGACGCTCGTTCAACCCGACCGGTTAGCCTTTACGTGAACTCGACAGGCCGATTCCACCAGAAAAGCCGACTCGACCCGTTTCTGTTGGATTCGTGTAAACGCCCCGAGTGCTAAATAAAGTAAATGCACGCAAGATAGAGATTACCATTGTCGTCATCGCTACTAAGCACGAGGTAGCGGGATGAAATCCCGGCCACGGTGGCCGCGTTTCGATGGGGGCGAAAAGCAAAAACAACCGTGTACTTATGTTGAATTCCAATGGCAGATCCAGATCAAGTTTTTCTGCTCTGTATGGAGCAATCCTGTTCCAATGGCAGAATGGGAGCGTGAGCTGTGTGTTCCAATGGCAGATTGGGACCAGCCGCTGATCCCGGATTGCTCCGTGGAGCAAAAATATTTGCTCCGCCGAAATCGGCAGATTTGACCGGAAATCCTCGTGACGTATTTCCTTCACCCGCCTCTGCTTCCTGTCACGGTCGCCTGTTTCCGGTCGCGGACACTGGAAACGTGGACGACGCTTCGCGCCGTGCGATTTTGTTCGCGCTCCAAGACAGCTCCGACTCGCACAGTACAATTTCCAAGTCGAGTGATGATTCTTCTGACACGCACAGTGAAATGGGGTGGTGGGTTGCGCTTCCAAGCGCTTGTTCCTCTCTCTATTCTAGCGCCCTCTCACATGATTTTCCTGTACTAAGTGCTCCCGCGGGAGCGCACGCGTTCCATTCGCAGATATGGTGCGAGCAGATGAGAGCGATCTCAGTCGGAGCGACGCGCTCCGTTCGTGATCCGGCCGAGCGCTCGCGATCTACCATTGGAATTCAACATTAGATGTTGCCTCTACGGCGTGCCTCATAATTGGATCGTGGTTTCAGTACGTAATACCCCTTAACTTAATTTAAATTTTACTTACGATTGTCGTTTCTGGCCAAGACATATACGCCCGAGAGATGTAAAAGATTTAATTGTGTAGTGATAAGTTATAACATATTAATTACTTTGGCCGTCAAATCTTCTCTACGAGTACTGTGGTGAACGCTGGATAATTACGTCTAAACAGAAAAAGAAATATTAAACACAATGGTTTACGATTGCAAAACATCGTGGCGTGGGCAGTTGTAGCTAGCGATTCTGGCCACCGCATCTGACAAAGCGTTTTTAAGTGTACAAAATTGGCATAGTAATTAATAATATTACTTTGAACTTCTTCGGTTAACCGGGACGCATCGCGGTGCTGGGCTCGAGGTGGCGCCACAGGGCAACGTTGTGACGGGAGGGGGGGGGGGGCGGGGGGGGGGGGGCAGAATATGCAAATGTCTCGTTTTCTTAGATTTTGGAGCACGTAAAGGAACACCACATGTTCAAAGCTAATCCGGAGTCCCCCTTTATACAGCGTGCCCCATATAATATCGTGGTTCTAGCGCGTAAAACCCCGAACCGATTTGTTTTCCTTTTTTTTTTGCGTTAAGCGAAGGCTGAAACCCTCTACACCTTAAAAAAAAAGAAAAAGATATTGGCAAGTGCCAGAGTAGCTTAAAAAGTTCAATACTTGTTTCTACAAATAAGTGAATGCTCGTGACGTCATTGCACACTGGCTCGCTCCGTAACTCTGGTTCCTCCGTCGCTGCGGTTGCGACAATAGTGTACTCTAATCTGGTACACTATAGTTGCGACGTGCGTGCGCAGCATTCTTATTTATTCATCATCATCAGCAGCAGCAGCAGCCTATTTTATGTCCACTGCAAAACGAAGGCATCTCCCTGCGATCTCCATTACCCCTGTCCTCCGCCGACCGATTCCAACTAGATTCCAACCGATTCCAAACCCGCAAATTTCCTAATTACGTCGCACTACCTAGTCTTCTGCCGTCCTCTACTGCGCTTCCCTTCTCTTGGTACCCATTCTGTCACCCTAATGGTCCAACGATTATCCAATCTGCGCATTACATGACCTGCCCAGCGCCATTTATTTCTCTTAATGTCAATTAGAGTATGTTTGCTCTCTCATCCAAACCGCTCTCTTTCTGTCTCTTAAAGTTATGCCTAGCATTCTTTGTTCCATCGCTCTTTGCGCGGTCCTTAACTTGTTCTGAAGCTTCTTTGTGGTCGGTCTTTATTATTATTATTATTATTATTATTATTATTATTATTAATTTATTACGAGGATGATTATTATTACTATTAATAAGCAACGTCTTTCATACCTAGCCCCATTGATACAATCTGAGCAAAATTTTCTCCCTGTCATGACGTCACGTATTACGCCTGTGCCTCCAGGTCGATACGTAATATGCCAACTTCAGTGTAGAATTAAAAATATCATATACCCAAGTTACCCGAAATATACTTCCCAAGCTTCATACTTGCTAAATATCGTCATATTTTACGAGCGTAAAGCGTGTGATTGAGTTTCTACAACTTAGAAATGACGCGTCAGGACATGTGCCACATTAAATGTGTCAGTCTGTGTGTCAGCTTGAGACCACAGAGCGTTTGATGTCGCTCGATTGCCCTCATCCGTACCGCTGTGGGGCGCTAAATTTCCACGCAGGTAAAGGTTGCCCTGAAGGTTAACCATTTTTTCGCCAGACAAGCGCTAAGGTAGTTCTTACGTGACGAGTCCACTTACCAGACCCGCGACAGTTAAGTTTAGTGACGACATCTGCCTCCATCATTGAGTGAGTGATTGATTATGATACTGGAACTGTCGGCAGCAGATATGTCGTCGGCCCCTTCTCGAGATTAATGCAAAAACGCCTGCGTGCCGTGCATTTGGTACACGTTGATGAAGTGAAAGAACCCCAGGTGGTCAAAATTATACCGGAGTTCCTCACTACGGCGTGCCTCGTAATGAGATCGTGGTTTTGGCGCGTAAAATCCCAGAATCTAACTTTGCAAATTTTTTTCAAGGTGAAATAATTGAATCAAGTGAGTGATGGTACCAGTGAGATATGAAATGAATGCATGCAGCAATTAATCAGCTTATCGATTTACTACTGCACTCGCGTAGCAGTCACTATTCCAAATAAAAACCACACAACGAATGCGGAGATTTAGCACTGTTCGCATAGTCCGTCTGCGATACGTCAACGAAACGGTCCTGAAGTGATTAACAGTCGTCGAACAAGGAACGTCGCTGGGACCAACGTTTCGACGAGGGGACGTCGTCTTCGTCAGGGCTAACGTTCTTGTAGCAGGACACTGTCCGAACAACAACAAAAATAAAAAAATAAATAAAAAAGATAAAATAAGAAGAAGAAAAGAAGAGTTGCACAGATTTTGTCCTTCTTGATCAATTATTGACTTTTGAGTTCAAGCCACTGACCACCTGGTTCTTAAGAAGAAAGAAGAGGTGGGGGTGGGGGAGGGCAAGAAAAAAGTTATAGTTGCATTAGTAAATTACGCTTCTGCAATACAAAAAGAAGCCACTGTTACTGTGAGTAAACGCTTGATGAGCCAGAAGAACGGGTAATAAAAGACAAGGACGGAGAACGGGTGAAAACACTGTCGTGAACATTCTGCACTTGCTCGACGTGACGTCAGAAATTTTAACGGCGTCTGCTCTGGCTTGTAGTTAATTTTTGTCAGTGAAGATTGACTACATATTGCACTGTAAAAGAACCACAGAGTGAACGTAGCAAGTTTTGAGAACCTTTACTAAGCCGGACGAAGTACGGAGAAGGTACTTCGAAATGCGTGACGTCACACTGACGTATACCGGCGATGCGGGGTGTTTAGCGCGAAGCACAAATAACGAACTTTTGACCTTTATTTTCTCTCCTAATAATCGACCTATTATTATCGCGAAATTAACAAAAACTAAGTTTAAAAATGATAACCTCTCAGCCTAAGCTAGTTTTTAGTGTTTCTCTTTAGCTTATGTCCGTTTAAGAGCTTTCTATAACTGGCGCTTTCCAGTGACTGCTGCATTGGGACGTGGTGAACCAGTTACGTCTCGCCTCTTCTAGATTTCTCGCTCTGTGCTGCTGTAGCGAACCCGCGACCACATCGAGGACCCTATGAACGCCGTCCCCACGGTACGTCTACCCAGCGACTTGGTGGCTCAGACTCAAAAGGTAGGCTTGAGTCATTACGGGTCCTCGCAAGTATTGCGAGACTTTCGTTCGGGGGTCAGTCAAGCTTACTGCGCAAACGATTGTGCAGCCAATAAAAAGCTGCCCATAGCGAAAAAAAAATATAAAAAGAAAATTGGCAGTGGCTTAGCTCGGCTATGCCAGGATATACGTAGCGAAAGTTAAGGCATAGCATGGTTAGCCTTGGTTAATCTTGATTGCAAGTCCAGGTTACTCTGGTTGTCTAGCTATGTTGCGGCGTTCAGCCAGTCGTTCAGCGCGCTATTTGTCTGTTTCCTGGGCGATTCGTTTCCTCTTCATCTCGTTCCGATGTCGATTCCAGGCCTCCTCCTGCTTATCAGAATTGTCGCCGTCCATATTGCCGCCTCAACTGTGGTTGCGGCGCACGCGAGCTCTCCTTTTCAATCCTCCGACATGTTATCAGGCATGCGACGCAGCTCGCGAAGCGAACGGAGGCGAGCGCAACGACGGGGAACGCGGTGTGACGTCATACCAACCGGCGGTGGGGGAACACCTGTGGCTCGGTGTTACTAGTGGCGCATGCGCAGTAGTGACTAGGGAGCGAGAGAGAGAAAGAAATATCCGTGGCGAGGCCCGCCTTGTGACGTCATGTGCCTCCTCGGAGCACCGCCAGTGACGTTTCACTTGGTGAAAGTGGGGGACGCGCAATCGTATGTTCTATAACGCACACATATCTTTTTTTCCCACTCTCCTCTGGAATATTTTAATCCCATTCCCCATCCCTATACAGAGTAGCATGCCAGCGGTTGTATACGCGCCGGCAAAATTCTCTATTTTTCTAATAAAGAGCCCTCTCTCTATCTATAGCGCACACGACGCTATCGGCCCTCTGTGCGCCTTTACGCCTCGTGCGCCTTTACGCATCGTAGACCGTATTCGAGACGGGACTCGCGCGGCCACGCCATATACGTTGCAGTCGCCGCAGTAGAACGCCCTGCAGTAAACATTCGCTTACTATCTAAATTACCTATACTGGCGGGCAACTTTCTGTGGCTACGAAGGGAAAGCTACCGATACGTGGCTGCTGCACATGTGTTACCGCGCAAAGTAGTCTGGCAGTGTTTGACAGTGCTTTTGGTTGCTCGGAACAGACACCGAATCGACGCAGCTTCCACGTGCGGCGCGGTTTCGCATTTCCCCAGACGCAGAAGGGAAAAAGCCGCAAAATAAGTAAACCTTTACACTAAGCGGTGTGTTCTGTCTTATTTAGCCGCTGCTAATAAAGTGTTTGCGTTTTCTGTTCCCCAGCCTAAACTAACGCGGTTTAAAACGTGGGACTCCTTTCAGAAGCGCTCGCACTTGTGCGCGCTTTGCCTCCGTATAGCTTTCCTTTCATATCCACAGAAAGTTGTCCGCGGGTATGCAGCATGGTGTCAGCGCGCAGGCAAACATGAACGCCTCACTCTCGATGACCGCGGACACTCGCTGTCACGCTGGCGTGAGGAATCGCGGCAGCGGCAGAGAGCGAAGTGACCTTCGTGCTGTCTATCACTTCAACGCAAACTGGACGGTGCGAACACAGCGCGCGCAAAGCTGCGAGCCATCGACTCACCTATAGACTGTGCCTCCAAAGCAGATCGCTTTCAAGATAAGCGATCTGCTTATCTATATCTATATTTATATCTATATTGCGCGGCCGAAGTACAACGCCCCCTTCCTGCCTTTCCCCGGTGCCCCGCGCGCGACTGAATGCGGCGCGCGTCCTCCCATTACGCACGCGAGGATTGAGCCGCCATCGTCGGCTCACCGTCGCGCACTTTGACTCGCACACGTAGCGTACGGCGCGCGAGGACGATGTTATCACGAGGATAACCCGGTACGCGTGCATCGCAAAGCAAACCTGTGGCAACTGCCAGAGGAGGTCAACCCAGCGTGCCTCCGCCTGCCTTCCTCCTCCGCGACGCTTCGCCTCCTTTCTCCATCCCCACTTCGTTCAACGTCGCCCACACATTCCTATAGGTGGGGTTACCTTGTCGCGCGCTCAGGGCGCTCCTTCGTACTTTCTCCGGCGCGCGATTTTCTTGACCTACAGGCGCCTTCCTCGTTCGCTTGCTTCGCGGCTTCAAACACACACCGTCGATTTCACGAGCTGGCCAGTTACTCCCGCGCGTCAAAACCGCGCCGTGGTAACGTGGCAGGGTTGTACCGCATGGTGGCACAGTGGTAAGGGGCGAGTTCTCGCCATGGAGGAAGGGAAAACTTTTTTTCCCCTTCCTCTGTGATTCTCGCATTTTCCCCTCGTGACAGCTAGCGCTTTGAGATGCTGTGGTTGAGGCTCTGCGATCAGAGGAGGTGGGAAGCACTGCACGTGGTTCCGAATGCATTGCTTTACGTGCTTTGCATGCTTTGTTTTACGTGCTCAGCCAGAGCAGCCTAAATACGAGAAAAACACTTTGAAATCCGTGATGTCACACCGACGTACCGGCGCTGGGCTTCTGGCGCGAAGATTTAAAAAAATTTACAAACAAAGTTTTAAACGAATACTTCATCAGTTAGTCTGTTTGTACTGTGTCCCTTTCGAGGCGCACTGACACGATATTGTCTACCGTTAAATGAAGGGCCGGAACCCCATAAAAAAGTAGTGGCAGCCCATATACTACAGAAGAAGTTCCCAATGGACGTTCTAAAAGAAGATACACACGCCCAACACAGAAATGAATTTGTCAGCTGGATCCCCCGGCAATATCCCCGTTTGCGAGGTCCGAGGAACGCGTCATGCCGCAGGCACGACCACTATGTAGAATCAGCATGTGAAATATTTTCTGCCAACGTGCACCAGGCTATGGCCTCCGAGATGCTTGTTCACCTGCTTATTTGCTTTCGTGATTCCTGCAGGAAACTTTTTAAAGATTGCTTAAAATGTTATGTTTTCCTACCGGGGACGTCCCAAAAACATCGGAACCGTTTTTTTTTTCTTTTTTTGCCCACACATAGTCGGCATTCCGTATTTCAGTTTACTAGAACGACAAACACGTTTTCTGGCATGTTCAAATTATTACCCAATGCTACATGGTCTTCAGCTCATGCACACACCCTAAACTTCTCGTATTTTCTGATAGTATTGACTTTGTATACCTCAGCCTAGTTGAACACCGCGCCTGTCGAGGAATGCACGCTGCACTTCCATGTGCGGGCGCCCGCCTGCTGTTTTGCCCACAGATACATCGCGGGCATTTATGCGCACGTTTATGCGTGCATTTATGTAGCTGCTCTTCCTTCGTCGCTCTGCACGCGGTGAACATTGCATGCTATACTCATTGCATACATATAGTATATATTCTTTTGCGTACATATATGGCGTTCGTACCTATCGCATCCGCTGTGTTGTTGCAGCGGATATGAGGCGGAGGCGTGTGTAGCTTATGACGTAGAAGGTGGTCATATATACATATATATAAGAACATACGGGTGTTTATATGGGTTACCCATAATCTAATATAATCATTTGCGACATACCCCATATGATAAGTGGGAACATACGAACTTGCATATGGGACCCAAATGTGTTATTGAATGTGGCTAGGGCAAGTTTTTTTTTTTTTTTTTTTTTAATAAGGGAGGAATGACCAACAGAGTACAAAACGTAGGCGTCGTTCCTACTCATAATGGCAAAGCCTTTAGCGCAATTCAAAAAGACAGGGACGTGACAGAAAAACAGGACAGCGCTAAACAGGACAGAGATACAATTGCGCTAAAGGCTTTGCTATTATGAGTAAACCGTACCAACTAGCCGAAGAATCAGCCTTGTTGTCGTTCCTACATTAATCTCGTAGCCGCATCGACAACACGCATTCCTGCATTAGCAGACGACGACTCGGATTTCCCGTTCTTTTTTTCCCACAGCGGCGCTGCGCGGTGCAGACGTCATTAGCGGAGTCGTCCGCGGCCAATCGCCCTTGCCCCGCAGCAGACGACACCGCGCTTTTTTCGACTGTCGGCAAGACGACTTGTCCTCCGAACTAATGACTCGTGCAGGCCGCGGCAAGCACTTCCTCGCACGAGAGACCGCGAGGGAACGACAAAATTAAGCTCGTGTTGCGTCGATGCCCGTTTATTGGGCCGCTTAGGAGCTTGCGCGTGTTCTTCGTACTCACAAAGAGGCGCGCTCTCACGCGCTGTTCTCGAGAGAGCACCAGAAGGCCCAGAAGGCCGAGGAAGCGAGGAAGCGCTTTTCGAGGTTCGCCCTCCGCCAGGCTTTCTCGGGTTTTCGCTTGTTTTATTTCTGCAGCGCGCGAGGTCTCGTGGCCGAGAAAGCAAAAGCTTTACTACGTCGTCGCCTTGGGCGCTGACTTAAATATAAATTCTGCCGATCCGACTGGGATGCAGGAAGACGACGCGAGCTCATCTGGGCTCTCCGCTGGTGGGCAAGTTTGTTGCTGGTTCCGAAATAAGCGACGCTCTCTCCGTGCCCGCCACGCCCGCTCTTGTCCCGAGGACGCTGCGCTCTGCTGCGCTTCCCGTTTGCGCGCGGATGCGATGTTGCTGCTGTTGCTGCTGTCGCAGCGGTACCTGAATAAGTGGCGAGGAGGCATGGTTTTCACGACGAAGACGAAATGACGGTGAAACAACTCTATTTGAAAACAGCGCGTGTCACCCTGACGACTATATACGAAGAGCAAAGCGAAGCAGTGGGAGAGATCAACTAGGAACACTGTTTGTTGCGCTGGCCTTGCGCAGCAGACGTAAAAAGTAAATGGGTGCGCGTCGTCTGCTCGGGACGTCTGGCAGAAGTCACTTTTGCTTTGCCGGAAGTACGTTGTTCGTGCCCTTCTAATTTATGTAGAACATGGCGTGATAAGCCGTTTTTCTAACGAACATATTGTACTTCGCTGCCAATGAGGGAGCACGCTTTTATGAAAGCACATTGGCACGCGCTGTATACTTAAAAAAATATATGGCCGCCCTCTGTCCTATGATTGAGTTCACTTTTAACAAGCTTTGCAGCCCTAAACCATCGTGAAATGAAGTGTCTTCGCAGGCACTTCCATTTTGCAACATGCCATCTGTCATGAAAGTGTCGTCTTACCCTATATGCTGTATAGTCTCGCGGAGCTCACGTATTTGTGTCTTGTTTTCGATTCTTCAGGTTGTGCGCCCGCTTCGCCAGCGCACTTCACAACACATATACATACACACAGCCATAAACAGGCGCACGTATGACATCGCGCGAAACGTACGAACAGCCATACGAAACGAGCAGGCAAAGAAATAAATAAGAGACACATCACATGAGAAATAGAGCGTTACTTTATAATTGCACGAATTAAGCGAATACTCCGGTTTATCAGTTCAGTGGTGGTCACATATACATGTCAGCTTTCTTGAATATCTGCGTATGTGTGCAAGATTATAGCCCTGGGAGGAGGAGGAGAAAGAGGAGGAGGAATAAAGAAAGAAGGTAGGCACGTGAACCAGACATGCGCCTGATTGGCTACCCTACTCTGGGGGACGAGAAAAACGGGAATAGAAAGATAACATAGAGAGAGGGAGGGGGAAGAAAGCCGTACACTCTTAGGCAAAGTTACACCCTTTGGCTTGCCCCTTCTGCCACACAACAATAATCGTTATCTGCCTTGATGCGTTTCCTTTCTTTAACGCTGTGAACCCGGTACTTTCCAGTAACGAACGGCACGCGCGTTATCAGCATAGAACAGTTTACACCCTTTGGAGTGCCCCTTCTGATAACGCGCGTGCCGTTCGTTACTGGAAAGTTCCGGGCCCGCGGCGTTAAAGAAAGCAAACGCATCAAGGCAGATAACGATTATTGTTGTGTGGCAGAAGGGGCAAGCCAAAGGGTGTAACTTTGCCTAAGAGTGTATAGCCCTGGGAGTGTTAGCCAGCGCCATGCTCATGGTCGCGGCGGCTTGTGGAACGTTCCTTCCGCTGTTTCCGCACCCTTTCAATTTCGAGCCTGCGGTTAATTGAAAAGCATAACCACCACCATGACCGTGAATGGCGCTAGCTAATGCTCCTGAGGCTAATGTATTGTAAACACATAAACAAATATTCAAGACATTAGACGGGTGCATACTACCACTGCCGGAGCTACATTGGCAAAGCAAATCGCACGAGTAATGCGGGAGATGTGGGTTCGGCTCCCACCAGAGACAAGTTGCCTTTTCGTCCGCTTAATTCGTTCTCGTTTCCTGTCATTTCAATTAAGACAACGGTTGATTTCCGTCCGTTTTCTCTGGCTTCACGTCTGTTTACTTCACAGACATGAATACGTTGTTTACGTGAGTTGCTAATTCGGCTGTCTCTCAATCAACTTGAGTTAAATGTTTCTAAAACTAAGTTGATTGTGTTTTAAGCACACAACAAACCTGCTATCACTGATATTTCTCTTCGTTTCGATACCTGTGTGATTGAGCGGGTATCTGTATCTAAATTTGTAGGAGTGCACTTTCCGACGAAAACTTGAATTGGACTCCTCGTATAAATAAGTTGCATTCGAGCATTTCTAGATCTTACCACAGCTTTTTCTAAACTCCGGCATCTGGTTCCGACTTGGCTAAAACGTCAGTTGTATTATTCACTCATCCATTCTCATCCATACGACTGCTTATTGATCTGGGGCACCACAGGCAAAACAAACTTAGGTTAGCTAACGGTCCTTCAAAAACAAGCTGTCCGCGCCATAGAAAACCTCGGATGGCTCGAACACAGCAGAATTCTTCTACAATAATGAAATACCAAATGTTGATCAGCTACAACCTCAAGCTAGCTACACACATACACGGCGAAATACAGTAAAATGAGTATGCATTTACTTACACATACTTACCTAACAACAAGCAATACAAACTAAGAGATAGCCACTTTCAAGTTCCGCCCTGTAGAACCAAGTACGGGACTAAACAACTTAAGTACCTAATACCTACTTTTTTTAATATCAACACCCGCCAGTTCTAACTAATGTGAAAGAGTGCAGGTCAATGTTTCGTTTCAAAAATGTTGTTAAATCTTATTTGTTGTCCTGTACACTTGCACAGAAAACGTATCACCTCAAGCACCATGTGGTTTATGTTGTTCGTAAAATTAATTATTTTTGTGTGTGTTAATAATTGTCTCTAATTTTGCTGTATAACATTTTTTTCTTTCCCGCACTACGCATCCGCTATCTACTGTTTCATTTCTTATAGACCATTCACGCTACGAGTTGCTAATTCGGCTGTCTCTCAATCAACCAGAGTTCAATGTTTGTAAAACTACGCTGATTGTGTTTTGAGCCCAGCAACAAACCTGCTATCGCTGATATTTCTCTTTGTTTTGATAGATGTGCGAATGAGCGGGTATTGAACGAACGAACGAACGCTATGTTTTCGCTTCATGCACACAGCTCTGCCTCGTCGTGTCTCCGAGCCCACGGCACCACACACACGAGCCCATACGCACACTCACAAGCTCACGTATCTAACCCAGCCTATCGAGATACCATCTTTCCGTTCATACACTCTGGCGGCGTTGTCACATATATGTGCACCCCCCCCCCCCCCCCCCAATCCACGTCGACGAAGGCTGTGTACACTCTCGTGCGGCTTCGTATACACAGATTGCGCAAGAGTGCGCCTCAACTGACAGCGGCGGTGTGTATACACGTCCGACAGGGCACTGGGATCTCCGTTTTGGCAGCGTTCGAGGGTCGAAGAGCGCCGAAGGGTAGGTCACGACCCCGGCCGCGAGATCAGACGGGCGCAGGCCCGTATTCCTCCTGCCCCCCCCCCCCCCCCCCCCCCGCCCTGCATATAGTATAAACCGCGCAACAAGCAACAGCATTGCCGGGCCCTCTCACGAAGACGGATGGCCGACTGATCGTCGCGGCTGATGGGTGATCCTTCTTCTGAATTTCTTTTTTTTTTTTGGGCTGCAGAGTTTATTCTGGCGGGCGAGAGGAGGGGAGTGGCTGTGACTGGTCCCTCGTCTTCCCTTCTCTTCGCGTTCGTAACGCCTCCGCACAACGAGTCCGGTATACGAGCGTTTCTTACCAAACTCCGGACCATCCAGCTCCCTCGATGTGTGCCCTCCCAGTGTACTGTATGTTGGCGCGCATTGGCTCCGGAAGAAAGGAACACTGTAGAGATTGAATTATCGTAGATTGAAAGCCTATACACGGGAATAAAGTAAATGTGAAAGAACGAAGAAAGAAACGGAAAATTTTTATTTTTGCCGCAGAGAATTCCTTATGTAAAGGGTGCTTAGAGAAGCAGCGACCAACGCAGCAACAGCAGGTAGGGCGCAGTCATATAGCGAACTGGGTATGAGCCACGCGATGGGGGCAACGGGGCTTTTTAGCCTGCCGATTTCTTCGTCACACTTATAATGAGAGCAACAAACTATTTTATGTTAAAAAGATGGCTTTTTCTTTCTTTTTGTGCTTAAAGATAGGAATTTGCTCGATTCTAACGGGAGAAAGTCAGCATATACGCTAAAGTGAAAATTTTGTCGTCAGTAGCTGCGAGCGGAATTAGATTTGATAGGCAGATGGATATCGTATGCGCGAGTCAGTTGGCCTAAAGTTTGTGAATAAGATACAGCGGCGACGAGGGCGATGACATGCCTCTCAGATCATGAATATAGGAACTCCTGTAAAGCGTATACTTGGGCGTGTCCCGTAATCACGGGTGTCCTGGTGCCAGAGGTCTTGTCGGGGTGGGGAGGAGGGGATGAGGGGGGATCACGTCCCACATGTTCTACGTAGATGGCGCTTACATGTGTGACGTGTTACAACTTCATCCCAGCATTTTTACTCTTTTATAGTACGTGAAAGGCTGTAGTCCTGAGTGGTGTAAAAGTTACTCCTTTAATGGAATAAGATATCTAACATTCTTTTGTGAAATCACGGAAAATCAAGAGATTATATCCGTGAAATGACGGGAAGAATAGGTAACATAAGAAGAAAAAGATACAAACAACGTAGGTTACGAAAATTATCATACTTTTTTCTGTTTTTCTCACAAAATGGTTGTAAAGGTGTAGTCATTCGAAGCCGGTATGGGGGTGTTGATGACGCACTGATTCTACAGGTTGCAGCTGTAGGTGTGGTGATCGAACACTGAAAGCGTAATTGTTTCTTAAGTTTCTGGTTTTGCGAATCTCTCTAACGTCCTGTTAACGCCACACCACGTCCCTCGCGGAAAGCTCCGAATCAATTCCTGCCACCTGGCGCTCCCTAATTAACGGGCGCACACACGTTACTGCCGGGCGTGACTGCGCATTTCGCCCACTAAAGTCCCAACTGTAGATTCCGTTATTCCCCCCCCCCCCGCCCCCTTTTAATTTACAGTAGGTTCCGCCATTGGACATCCTTTGACTTTTGTTAATTGGAGCTCGAGTAGGTGCTGTCTGTTTTTATGTAACTTGCAACGTTAGCTGTGATGGCTACTTTCAGCGGCAGCTTTAATTGGTATCCGTGTGTACCCGGACACACACACATACACACGCACACGCACACACGCGCACACACACACACGCACGAACACACACACACGCACGAACACACACACACGCACGAACACGCACACACGCACACACACGCACACACACACACACACACACACACACACACACACACACACACACACACACACACACACACACACACGCACGCGCACGCACGCACGCACGCGCTTACGAAAGATGAAATAAGAAACCTTGCGTTGGCGGGATCGCATGTTCGCATGGAGACCGAATAAAAAATAAAGAAGGTGACGTTAGTGATTTCTCCGGTTCTAATGAACTCATTTACTTCGACAGTGCGACCGCAACGTGCTCTTACTGCGGACATCGGCCGCGCCATCTTCTCGAGAACGTTTTCTTTGCGATGCATTACAACATCGTGCCTTCCTCCGCTACTTGTGTATTGCCTCCAATGGGCCTCCCCGAAACACGTGCACAGACATCACGTGCACAGCTGGCAGTTATGACCACGTTGCTTGAGCTTCTGCGGTGTACAAATTGTAAACAAAAAAAAAATGGAAAAAGAGACAAGAAGAAGAAAATGCAGGCACCTTTAACACAATGTTGGAATCTAACTGGTGGTAGGCTTAAGTTAGCGAGGTGGCAGTGGTATAGCAGATGACACTAGCACAGTCACTTCGCCTGGAACTGTGTTACCTGTCTGCGACACGAAAACGGAGGCGATGTGCTACTTGTCGAGGAGAAAATAGTGACGAGACGTTTAAGCACGTGGAAGTACGACAGATATGTAAATACATTTGTCGTAGTAGTAGTTGTTGTTGTTGTTGTTGCTCTTGTTGCTGCTGTTGTTGTTGTGGTTTGTTGTTGCTGCTTGTTGCTGCTGCTGTTGTTGTGGTTTGTTGTTGTTGCTTGTTGCTGTTGTTTCCTTTATCACACGGCTAAATGCATTCAAGGCCTGTTTACCCTTGTATGGCACTGGTACATACCCAGTGGTCCAACAAGGGGCAGCCGAAATAGGAGAAACGTGAGAAAATCAATGAAGCCGTCGAATATCATGGGCTATTCCATTACTAGGTCCGTGTGCTTTAAAAAAAAAACATACGCCAATGACGCGACATTGTGTGTACAGGTTTCTCGCGTCGCGATTTACTTGTTTGATCGCGTGGAGTACAAGGGTGCTTGCCGGCACCGCACTTCGTCGGTCAGCATACAGCGCTATGTCTATTATTCGGTCTCACCTCGGACCTGTGTTAGTCGGCCCCATACAACGTCTGCCACTGTAAGATGTATTATACACCCTTAAAAGGGAATGAAAGGGTGTAAATCCGTCTATATGTAACTCGCACGCTTGCACCCTCTTTGGCCGTAATGGTATGAGCTATAGGCACATTCACGCCCTCGTTCACTCTCAAAGGTGTAAGTTGTTTCTCATGGTAGGTGCGACGCTGAGAACGCCGCTGGGGGCGTAGCTCATAGTGCCAGCGTCAAATGTGACACGCCTTGTTTTATGCCAGGGCTATATATGTTCCTGCTGCACACAGAGAGAGGGATCAGAGAGAGAGAACCCTTTAATGAAAGGCAGAGATTTCAGCCGGCGTATAGATATCGCTGACGTGCTACTCTGCGTGGGGAATTAAGGAAATTGGGGAGGGAAAGAGAGAAGCACATAAAAAAGAAATAAGTTGAAAAAAAATTTGGGCACTGAGTTTTCCGACTCATGGGCGACGGCGTGCAATGGTACAGTCCTTGAGTGTACGCGCCGTCCTACAATGAGGTGACAGAATTCGCCGCGCGAAAGGTGCATGAGGGTGACAGAGTAGAACTAAAGTTCGTCGAGTTGAACAATGTTTTCTAACCTGCCGCACAGCAACACTTGGAACGAGGCCTGAGTCGCGCAATGCCACCGCCGCCTGCGGTTAGAACACCGCGCGGAAAGCCCGAGCGCAATGCTAAGCCTTGCTATTGCTTTCAATGCTTCGATGCAAATATTTTTTTTTAGTTACAACCACATGGAGAGACAGACGATGAAGCTATAAAGGTGAAGTTTAGAGAAGTTAGATTACGTTTCGATTGAAATGTTAGAAATGACGAGGGAAAGGAGAGTGAACGAAAAGACAATTTACCCCCCACGTGGGAGCCTATAGTCTACGTACGTTATCCGCATTGCGCGTATACGGTGGATTACGAGTTACGCAACCTCGGCGCCGTTCTCCCGTCCATTTTATTGGCTATCAGCGTATATGTGTGCCATATCTAGTCCTGGGAGTGTTAGCAAGCGCCATGCTGGCAGATCCGGAGCATCGCTTAATTAAACCGCAGGCATCACTTAATCAATACGCGAGCTTAAAGGGACACTAAAGGGAAAAATGATTTCTTCTGCATCAGTAAATTACCGTTCTACAACACCAAAAACACCACTCTTACAACGATAAGACGTTTCGTAAGCCAGAAAAAGCGCAAGAACGAAATGCGGGTGGCGACGCCTACTTAAGTTCCCGCACCTGGGGGCTTTGACGTCTTGGATTTTAATGGCATCTTCTAAGGCCTACTAATTATATATAGCGGTACAGATAGACTACATTGTGTTCTAAAGGAACCAAATATTAAACATGGCAAGCTTCGGGAACCTTTATTAAGCCAACGCGGCCCAAATGCGAAAACATACTTTGGAATCCCTGACGTCACGCTGACGTACGGGCGCTGGGGTTTCGGCGCGAAATTCAAATACTGATACTTGGACCTTCATTTTCTCATCTAATAATCAAACTATTTTTTTTTTAAATGACTGCTTGCAAGGTTCTCAAGCTATGCTTCATTAGTCTAAACTGATTTATTGTTTCGCTTTAGCAAATGGCCAGCAAGCCCTATCGGCTACCTCGTGCATTCAAAGCTGCAGCCGAATTCGAGAACCTCTCGCTCCTATAATTGACCGAGCAAAGCTGCCGGCACGCGCGGGTCGCGCGCAGGGCTGGTTATACGACGTGAAAACGCGGTACACATGTTCCCGTGCCTTTTATTCAGCCCAACGCCACCCCGCCGTGCCTCCTCCTTCCTCGTTTCGGCCGTGACGGCAGGCAGCAGTGAGCGCAGGGGTTGCGGTTGGGTGCTCCGGAAGCAGGAGGGAGTTGGGTCTTAATGTGGAAGAAGCTGAGTTAAGAGCGCGGAGGGGGGTTAGGTAGGGCAAGCCGTCACTCGCAGTTTGCCGGCCGCCGATGTCCCCTCTCGCTTTTGCCTGTGCGGCGCCCGGTTATTACGGGCACCGAGTGTGAGGGCCGTCTTTTCGCCTTTTTTGTTTGTTTGTTTGTTTGTTTGTTTGTTCCTGCTTGACTTGTATGCGTGAGCCCCCCTTGCGATCCCTCTCTCTTTCCCTCCTTTCTCCCTATCTACTCTTTCCCTTGCCCTCGAACAGCGCTTACTACTTGACGCTCGAGTAACGGCACATGTGACGACGTCGGACCTTTTTGGTTCAGCCTCTGAAGCTATACAGCAGTCTGCGGGAGGCCTTTCGGTGTCTCTCCTCGCTGCGTTTCGCTCCTTCGAGTTGTGCATGTACAGTCAAGCGAAACAGCGTGACGTCATCCGGGTGTGGAGGCGCTGTTGTCGAGTTTAGGTTTCTTTTTCTTTTTTTTTTTTTGCGAGCATTCAGCGGTCAGCAGTCGGAGATAAAGAAGAGGAATTTGGAGTATTGGTGGAAAAGAAGTAGGGAAGGAATTGATAGGACTGGATACGCTACAGGCATAGGTAACGGACTATACAAGCCATATATACAGGTTGTAAGGAAGTGGGAAAAGAATAATGATACCTAGAAAAATGCTAGGCTGATAAATATGTATTGATTACTTGATTTGCTCAAGCAGGCTATAGGCGACTGTTGCTCACCGCCCAGTTTCGGAGGGGAGGCTGAAAAATTATTATTGTCATCATCATAAGATGAAGGACAACTCTCCCCGTCGAGGGAATTGCGCGCGTGTGGACTTTATTAAAATTAAATTGATTAAATTCTGCGGCTTTCACGTGACAAACCCACGATCTGAATATGAAGCACGCCGTAGTGGGGGGAGGCCGGAATAATTTTGACCACCTGGGGATCTTTATCGTGCACCCTAAGTCTAAGTACGCGACAGTTCTTTTTTTTTTTTTTACCTTCTGGTTAATAAATTCGCACCCGTGGAAATACTGCCGTCGTGGTCGCGGGATCGAACCCGCTACCTCGAGCTCTGCGGTGCAACAACATAGCCGTGTGAGCTTTTTATCGGGCGCAGTAATCGTAAAGTTTTGCTTTGGGTGATCCGCAGAAAACCTGTAGCCGGTTTTTCCCATAAAGTCTTTGTAAGGTTTACACATAAGCAGGCTGGGGATTCGCGGTCCTTTGTTCTCCTTAGCAGACGTCTTTGATGAGGCGTACTTAATTAGCAATGAGGGTGGGTGCACACCAAAGCGTAAAAGGAATGAGCATATCCGCCACCGCGTCCAGGCAAACACTTGTGGAAAGCCTTTTGAGGCCTTCTCGAACAATGAAAGAGAACGTTTGTGGAGTTTGAAAATTGCGAACGATGAATATGATGAAGGCAATTAATATAGCCAGGCTATAATTTGGACAAAAAACCCAACTTCCTGCCAAGCACTGCACTTTATAGTGCCGCCGCGTCCTACCTTTCTTGTCTTTTCATTTTTTTGTCTATGTGCTGTCTTTTTGTTTTTCTTTATGCGCTGGAACATTGCCATTGTTCCTGTTTCAACAGGTCCAACTTTCTGCCTTAAGCTCCTCCTAGAACATTTTACTACGAACAAAGAACGCATGGTTGGCAAGTTAGCAACAGAAAGATCAAAGGAGAGCCGGGAAAAAAAATACGTGTCAACATATTATTCTCGATTGAGAAATCCATCGCTCCGTCTAACTTTATTTTTACTTGTAATCACTTGAAACGGTCCTCTATGGCTGAAAGTTTCCGCGAGCAGCTTGACTTGTGCCAAGAGATTTTGTATACATGACTTGCAGGAGAACAGCTCGCGTTTTTCAAAAACCATGCTTGTCGCCATATGAACCAAGATAAGGCAATCGAAAGCATATTAGCGACAACAACAAAAAGAAATAAGTGTATCAAGAAAAACATCGAGGTGCTTTTGACAGCGCCAAGATGGCTAACGTGCGTTACAAACGGGGCTGTAATAATGTAACAGTGGCTCGCTAACAAAAGTATGTTCTCTTTCAATACACTTATCTTGCGTATGATTATTATAGACACGAGAAAACGTTGTCAAACGATATAAAGTGCCACTTATTCGCGAATACTGTCGCTTAACTAGTATGTCAATTATACATCCAATACCATGGGAGCAAGTCAGGCAGTTCAACAAGGTTACGCTGGAACGAACATGCAGTAACTAATTTCCTATATGTTTCACTTGAGGTTACGAGTATCGACGATGATTTAGTGTACATAATAGTTAAGCAAAACAAGAGTCCGGAAACGGCACAGTGCAGTAGTAAGAATGCTTAATATTACGTACAAAAAGTTTCCAGGAACACTTATTGCGGCGAGCCATGCGTTGCATTCAATTACAACTCAAGTGATATTCAATGGAAGGCAAAAGAAAGTCAATCGAAATACAACATAATTTTGAATTATTTTAAGGGAGCGCGACAGTTACGTATAGGACCGAGAGTATATCAGTTTACTACCACGATACCAGCACACCTTTGTACCGGCACAAATAATGCTATGCAGCTCATTTGCATATAGTTATCGAGTGCTCTGAGCCGCCCATCCACACAGACCAATTAAGATGGACACCTGAGCGAGTTGGCAGGCCTTTTCATTTTGACGTTTGTGCAGTGCTCTCACTTGGACAAAGGACAAAGAAAGTGCACAGGACCATGCGCTGACTCTCAACCGACTTTTTGCTGGGAAACGCACGACGAAGGAAAACTAACAGTGCATGGTTAAAACACGTGACAAAAAGAAAAGCCGGACCGTTTGTAAACCTGAAAGCGCATTATCAAAACCATGCACAGCCGTGGCCCTCTCTCTATATCTTAGGCTACCGCAACTAGTTCACCAAATATTCAAATTCTTTATCGCAAAGCCGCATTGATGGTTGACTCTCACAGCCTTCCCCTTTTCGGGCTGATAAGAAATGCGTGAGTTACTCCACGCGCAAGCTCCAATCTGTGTCTCGACAGCACCATTGTGTTTTTGAAGGGCGGAGAAGAACTACATTCTCGGTAGTTAACCGTTGAGTGAGACAGCTTGCTTTTTGCTAGCGAGCGCTTAGATAGAGTGCCGCTGGTGCGAATGGCTTTTGATGGTGCACTTTCAAGTTTGCAAATTTTTTTTTTGTCACGTGTTCTAACTACGCTGCTAGTTTTCTTCGTTCGTGCGTTTCCGAAGCAAAAGTCAGTTGATAGTCAGTGCGTGACCCACGTACATTCCTTGTCCTTCGCCCGACTGTGAGCGCTGCACAAACTTCGGCACGCTCGCTGGCCAAACTAGTAATCGAAATAAATGGAGGCTCAGAGCGCCAACCCCACTACTGAAACGGGACTAAGGACGAAGAGCAAGAAAAAAAAAAACAACTCTGGTTATTTGCGAATAACCGTGCGTGGCACTCAACTGCAGCTCAACGGAAAGTCAACTTGACGGCAACAAAATTTCAATACAAATGCAACCGAATTTCCATAACGGCCTTTTCTAAATGATTGCCGCAGTTACGTATGTGGTGTAAGGCCGAGAGCACGTCTGCAGTTTACCGCCGTGCTACCGGCTTCGGATGCTGCACCGTTATGATTCTTTGGCACGTCTGCCTTCGTTGCTGCAAGCCCGAGCGGCTGATTTCCAAACACTTCGCTGCGGCAATGACTGCGCTAACGAGTCTTTGCGAAAAAGAGAGATCGAAAAAGAAGAAAGAAAGAAAGCATTAGCCGACGCAAATGAGTGGCGATCGGGTTTTATTGGTACTATATCTTTTTGTCGGAGCTTTCACAATGTGCCCACCGGAGGTTGCGAGACCACTCCTCTCCGAAGAGCCGTGGTCCCGAGAGGCGAGAGCGAGATGCCCCTCCTCTCGACGTCACCACTCTTTCCACTGAGCGCGTTATCTCGGTTCACTCGAACGGTGCAGGGGCTCAACGCCCGCTTCGCTTGCCTGCGCCTTGTGCGTGCGTGCGTCTCACCGGTTGCACCGACCTTGCACCATCCTTCCGCAGCCGCGGACGATCGCGCGTTTGCGACACATTGCTCGCCGCCCGCCGCGAACAGCCGTCCACTCCCTTTCCAACTCACCCCCCTCCTCCTCCCCCGTCGGCAGCGTCGGAGCTCAGAGATCGCAGCGCCGACGACAGGGAAAGGGAGGGAGGGAGGGGAAACTTCATTTTAGTCGCTGACTTCCGATCACCCCACACCTTTGAGGGGACATAGGAGCGGGAAAAAAAGAGAAAAAGCGTCATTTTTCACTTTGGGAGGTAATGGCCAATTACTACACCGACTATGGCAGCGTCCTCTTCTGAAGGAGTGAGAATTATTTTCGGGGGCTTTCTTTCATCCTTTCGTTCTTTCTTTCTTTCTTTCTTTCTTTCTTTCTTTCTTTATACTCGCGGTCAAGTTTCTGTGGCAATGAAAGGAAAGCGACGGAGCCAAAGCAAGCGCAAGTAAAGAAAGCGAGCGCTATTGAACAAAAAAAAAAGTCCCACATTCGCATTCGCGTTAGTTTAGACTTGGGAATGTAAGACATAAACAGCTTATATGCAACAGCAAAAGAAGCAACACTCACCATTCAGTGGTAATTTGATTCATTTTACCGCTTTTCTCTTTCGCGTCGTAAGTGTAACGGTCGCACGTGTAAACTACGCCTGATTCAGTATCTGTTAAAAGGAGCCCAATGCACTATCGAATGCTGCCGCAAAAGTAGGCGCAGTAACACGTGATATGCAGAAGCCACGCCCCCCGTTGCTTTCACTTCATCGTCAGCAGTACACTGTCCAGGGAGCTCGCGGGGATCATGGCTGCATTCCGCAAGCTTCGTTCTGAATTCGTTCTATGCGCAAACAGGACGCCTTGAGCCGGTTGACATTCCAAATCGTGCAAACGCGGATTGCTCGAACCGCCACTCATAGGATGAAATAGTCCCGCTTGCAGGGGCACAAAGCGACGAGACTTGCAGATCGATCGATCAATCAATCAATCAATCAATCAATCAATCAATCAATCAATCAATCAATCAATCAATCAATCAATCAATCAATCAATCAATCAATCAATCAATCAATCAATCAATCTTTATTTTCAGTCTGTCAAAGTTACAGAAAGAAGGACTGTGACAAAAAGCTGTTTGTCAGAACAGCTTGACTAGGTCACAGCCCCAGACAGGGGCATTCAAGTCAAAGATCAATCTCGAACGTTGCTGGAGTGAGCAAGTTAGTTCGGTCGTATAACCGGGCTTGCTAGGAAATGTGCGAAAGATGCATTGCAACGGAGCTGCTTAGCGGAATGATTGAGTAAGGAGGACTGCTGAGTCGGTGTCTTTAAATTTTTAAAGTTTTACATAAAGGTCTATACTCATGTCATGTGCCTCTTGGTGATTAATAAGAACAACAAACGTAGCGCGCAGAACTGGACAAACATTTGATCATATTGGCAGATTACCAGTCAAAATTCCAGATCTTCCCGCACATCGTGTCGCTACTGGAAAATGTTAATTCTTTAGCAGACAAAGCAATGGATGCAGTGCTGACGCAGCTGTCCTCCAAGCTTACAGACATGACTAACTGACAGGGCCAACGTAGGCCCAAAATTGGGCCGCGTGGTTCATAGACCGTCTACGTTCGCCCAACATTTGCCTTTCTTACAACGAGACGTAAGTAAATGTAGTATATAAGCAGATTCTTGCATGGAACGGACGAACACAAAACGAGTGCATACATAGACAGGACACCACAAGGACAATTCGCGCATGTACAGCACAGGCGCGCTGTCCTGTTTGGTGTGCGTAAATTCCTTTCGTGATCGTCTGCTTCGTGCACTAATCTACTTGTTTACTGTTACGCATCAGCTAGCTCAGCAACCTTGTTCTTCTTACGCGAGTAATACGTTTTTGTGCTCTTTTTGTGACTCGAGTCATTGTCCTGCAGTCGTTCGAGGATAATGAGGTATTTGAGACGTCATTTATTCAGTCGTTGCTTTCGTCTCGCCCTTCTCTCTCTCTCTCTCTTTCCTGCATTTCTTCTTCATCGCTTTCTTCGTTTCTCATCCGGGGCCTTTCGTTGGCCCCTCTATTTTGCCGGAAATAGCAGACCCTTCCCCGCACCGACCTCCTCTGCTTTGGAAGCGCGTTAACCGCGCGTCGTGTTTGGTCTTTCTCGCTCTGTCGGGTTCGTCGAAAATCACGCGCTCGTTCGCGCCTGGGTGGCCGCCTCCATCCCCGCAAGTTCAGCTGTATCACGTGCGCGTCGACCTCTCTGCGACAAAAAAAAGTGTTTCTATTTACCCGGCACGGAGCAGTTAGTTGGGTGCAGTGAACGCGCGCGCCTCATTAACTGACTCGATTCGCTGTGACACCCGAAACGTTTGCAATCGATATGTCGCCGGCCTCTCCGAAACATTAAACTGTAGAAATAATGAAGGGATTGGAGTGCCGCGTAACGCATCCTTACAACAATTATATGCGGTTGACTGCCACACGTGGAGCTGTCCACGTGAAAAAAGAAAGTAAGAAGAAATAACGTGAATTAGAGAAAGATCTAACACGCGATAGGACCTATCGCGCACTCTAGCGCAATCTTGAGGGAAAAGTGAAAGAATTAATTTTCTTCTTAATGATCGAATGTTTTTTAATGATATGTACGATGATAAATTTTGTCTTTGATTATTATCAAACTTAATTAACGTTACTCTTGAGCGGTTATTTTAATGATTCGAACACGTGGTAGTAATCTCGCTTCGAGTTACACGTGCTTGTCTTGGTGGCGAACGTACGTAATGTGTGGGCTCATTGTGTGCATGATTAATTTGCAGCTTGACAAGTTCTTATCATACCTGTCTTCTTCACGGAGAAAGTTTGATCACAGGTGGGGCCAGAAGCAATAACATCCCTGGTCGAACACAGACGTGTGTATATTTCAAGCAAAGAAAGAACGAGAAAAGAGAACCGAAAACACGTATTTCTCTCTCTCTCTCTCTCTCTCTCTCGTTATACATGTTTTCCGCAGAGTTCAGCTGCCTAACTTCTGACCCTTCCCTCTCCTGTTGGGTTATAATCGCACCTGCCAACTCTCCCGAATTTTTCGTTAAGTTCACAAATTTGAGCTCGTTCTACGATTTTGCGAATGTTGCGTCGAGTTTTACGAGAAAAAAAAAACTGTTCGCGAAAACACTTCGCTCTTCGGTCTCCGAATCTCCTCATGGGGACATGGTTTCCGAGGGTGGTTACTTCCTTCTAACAGTTTGTTCAGACAAGTTATCATGCAGGCAGAATTGACAGCATCAAAATCGCTGCAAAAGTCACTGTTATCTCAAAAACAATGTGCTGCTTGTCAGTGTCGGCTCACCCAAGTTTGTCGCGGCTTGTCTACTGTGTCTAAAGATATAGCATCGCTGTTGAAATACGCTAGTAGCCCAAAAAAAGGGAAGAAGAAAAAAAATCGTGATATCCTGCTGTCCCTCCCCCTCGGGAGCGTGCCTGGGGTATCTTCACGAATTTTAAAGCCTGCAGGTTGGCACGTGCGGTTGTAATGGAAGGTAACCTATGCACTTCGTCTTACCAACTCTGTGCAGAGAATCGAATGACATAAAGCTTGCGTCAGGCAATCAGCGGCGTTATTGATTGCAGAAACTTCTTCATATAGTCTACAGAAAGTGTGTATAGACATTTGGATAAATGTGTAAAAATTGTCTATAGACCATTTTTTAGACTAGTCCGTTAACAGTATAAGGATTTAGGACCTTACACTTTTATCGACAATTATCTGTACAAAGTTCGCAGGCAAATCTATATAGACTGTCTATAGCCAACGTCTATAGACTAGCCTCTAGTCACTCTAAGGGCTTATGACGTTACATGTTTCATCGACAGTTACCTGTAGAATGTCTGTAGCGGACTCTTTGAACTGGTCTGTAGAGACTGTGTATATTTTTATAAAAGGAGATAACACGTATCAAACGGCAAGACAATTCATAAGAAGTCCACAAACAGTCTGTAGGCAGTCTATCGACATTCTAAATTAATTTGCATGTAAGAGCCGACGGCGTGTTCCAGAGGAAGGAGGAGGAGGGCTTGACCACTGCACGTTACTAATCTTTCCGAGACGAAGCTTACATTTAGTCGGCGTTGCGCGAAAGGCTATCACAGACGGACTGGCACTCTCTTTTCTGGTTGGCTGACCATGACCCGCAGCGTTCGCTACACTGCACGGAAGTTGGTGAGTCGGAGTACAATCCCGCAATTTGCAAGCGGGTTATAGATGGTTATAGTTATAGTTATACAATGTTATAGATCGACGCAGGTGGAACACTTGCGATGAATGCACGGTTTACACCTTCGATGCAAGGAATCAGCTGTGTCGGCGACATTCGTGGGTGGGATCTTTTCCATCGCGGAGGGTGCGGACGCGGACGCACGATGCCTTGGCGCTACGTTTGGCCTCCGAAATCGGTCAGCGCGCGGTGTGCCGCGCTTGCTGCGCCGATCTAGGAGGTCATGTTCTAACGGCGGAGCTTTTTCTATAAACGTTACTAGAGATAACTGTGGCGCTGCGATCGTTCAGCTACCATGCTATTGAAGGGATTTGTCTCAGCCATGGATTTGTCTAAGCTTGTCGTGGCTTCACAAGTTATTGTGGCACTATTTATTGCGCTTTATCCGTTCGAATTGCCAATAAATTTTATTTTGCTAAATGAATGACTGCTATACGTTGCCGGGCATGCGCACAATCCCTGCGAATCGTCGCATTGTTTCTCTGACACTGATTAATTTGCAAAGTCATCGAGCCAATTGAAGCCGCAAGGACGAAATCTTGGCTAATCCATGAATTAGTCATCCTTCCTACGCTGCATTAACCGGCATGCTTGAAGATGCTCTAGGCACTAGCACCATAGTTTCCCGTAGAAAACCTTGCGGGAAACTCCACGCAACCACCAGCCTGCCTTGACGCGACCGGTGTCGCCTTGTTCCAGGTTAAAGCTGCTAAGACAGACTGGCACTTGCGACCTCTCGGCGCTCAGTTTAGTCTCACCTTAACGTTTCGTTTAGTGATCACTGCGCAGAATTGAAGTCGCCCGATGGCGTTAACTCTCGCCCATTAGCTCGCCTCGAAAGAGCGTTATGTCGTTGAACGAAGGGACTCTCCCTCTCGTCCCCCTCTTACCCCTTCTCCACTGTTTTCGAACGGGCAGCGCCGAACAGAAACGAAATTCTATCATTTCATTTTTATTCCTCAAAGACCCCGCAACGGGGTATTGCGCCCCTCCCCCCCACCACACACACACTTTCGCGCGCTTTCAAAGCGCGCGCCAACAAAGAAAGCGCGGGACACACAAAAGAAGGCGCGAAGCGCCTGGAGAATGGAGGGAGAGGGCGAGACGCGGGCTTCCTCGAAGCACAGTTCTTCAAACGCAGTTCTCGCGGTGCGCTTAACTGAAAATGTTCTTTTTTTTTTTTTTTAAGCGAGGCGGTTTCCCGAGAACATCTTGGCAACTACACTTGACCGTTATTTGCAGAAATCGTTTCTTTTCCTCTGCCATTCGTTCGTTCGTTCGTTCTTTCTTTCTTTCTTGTTGTAATGAACCAGCAATTTTAAAACAACCTCGTCTTTCGGGCCATCGCCCTTATGTAGTCTCGGCGCTCGTCCCATTCAGCGTCGTGTATTATTGTTTTGTCCGTTGCGCGACCGGTTTACGGATGTGTTTCACCAGCGCAATCAATCAATCAGTCAATCAATCAATCAATCAATCAATCAATCAATCAATCAATCAATCAATCAATCAATCAATCAATCAAGGAAATTAATTTTTCGCGCTATGTACAGCGAAAAAAAAAAAAACGTGGGTGGAGAAAGAAGTTGCACTTTCGTAGCTCGACAAAGCTCCAGCCACCCGTACACAGCAGTGGTAGCGTGCGGACCTGTCACCTGCCTGCAAAACCTCGCAAAATGCGATCTTTCAATACGGCTGTTGTTGTAACAGTGTTAAAGATCAGCAGACTTACGTGAGTAGTGTAAACTCAACAGGTGGGGTTTTTTTTTTTTTTTTTTCTAGGCTAGCACTCGAGGCGCGCCAAACACGACTTTTTGCCTCTCACATGCGATGAAGCCGGTATGGGCTCCAAACGGGGGTCGCTTTGGACCTGAAAGCGACAATAAAGATAAACGCTTAATTAGTTTCGAATGGTAAAGTACTGTTTAAAAATACAAGTTTCGTTAACCACGCGACCCCTCTCTTATTTTTTTTAATAAATTTCGCGCCTATACGTCATCTAGAAGACGTCGGGATGACGTCACGGATTAGCGAGTAATTTTTTTTTTTTCGTGCTTAACGCTCAGCTACGTCCGTCATGCGCAGCCACGGCTGGCCTGAAGGAGGAGACGCGCTCTCACCTCCACTCCCCTCGTCTAGCGATCCCTTCATCACGTGACTTCCATCATTGGGGTCGCGGGAAGACGGCGCGCATCGAGCCTCCATGCCTCTCAGCTCACCCTCATGCACTTAGCCAACACCACCTAGATAGCACAAGGCATGTTCACTCCGATCCATGACGTCACGCTACCGGGCCCGAAATTTCCATTGCCAAGGCTGGCGTGACGAAAACAGTGACGTCAAAATTGGCTCGGTTTAGTCGGAGGTATTTAGATTCTATGGCAGTAGGGCCCGGTTACATGTCGTCATGGATCGGAGTGGACAGGCCTTGTGCTATGTAGGTGGTGTTGACTTAGCACGCGGTGCGCCGGGCCCGATGGGATCTTATCACGCTTTGAGCTTTATACGGGAACACCACCGCGACGATGACGGCGGCGAAAGTTAGCCTGGAGGGTTCCTAAAATTTGCTATCGCAGTAAAGTGAACTGCGTATGGAGACTCCGTCCAGTGGGAAAAAAAAAAAAAGCCTAGCGAAGCCAAACCAACCGCGCATTAGGGACGTAATTCTCGCTGCTTGGATTGCTCGGTGGTATTAACAGCTGCTTTCTTTATTTAACTTTAGGGAGCTTTATGTAAGTGGCGGGAAACGGCTTTCGCATCCCTTGGCTGCTGAAGCCAGTCGAGTCCCGACAAGACGCTAGCAGAGTATATACGTGTTTCTTCTCTCATGCCTGCTTTTATCAAGCACCTGTCCTACATACTTTCACTAAAGAAAGAAAGGAAGAAAACGAGAGAGAGAAAGGAAGAATAAATTCTGGGGTTTTACGTGACAAAACCACAATCTGATTATGAGGCACGCTGTAGTGGGAACTCCGGATTAATTTTCACCACCCGCTGTTCTTCTACGTGCGCGTATACATTCTTTTAGACCATACTGCATTTTTAAAGTGACATATGGAAGTTGGCGTAATTGTAGTTTTTGAGCTGGATTTCTCAAAGCGGCGGGAATTACTCGCAAGAGAAGTGGAAATGCACAATCGACTAATTAACAAAAATATGTACTTAACTTCTTAATTAATTATTTTACGACAAACGTTGCAATTCAGTAATTGTAGCCAGTGATATTCACAAGCCAAATCGACTTGGAATGAATTCTAAGGATCGTACGGATTTCTAGATATGCGCTGAAACCTCCGCAAAAAATGCACTCTTGTTCGGCTAATACATTTCTAACAAAGCACCGTTTTATTCTTTGAAAGACAAAAGTAACCGGAACGGCCTTGTATTTCGTCGCACATTTTGGCAATGAATATGCCAAAACTATAGTGTAATCTTGAAAAATTCGTTCCAAGTGGATAAACCTCGCGAACTCACCCGCCGCAATTCGTAAAATTGCAGTGTGTGCCATAAAATAATTGATTAAAGAAAGGTAATTAGTCTATTGTTGTTTGCTCAGTTATGCGTTTGCGAATTCTCGTGCAAATAATCTTCGAGTAACACAGTTCGATGACTCGAATTAAGCTTTCTGCCGCGGGCAGCTTTGAAAAAGTCTGTATATAAAAGTAAACAAACGAAAAACACCCAGTATAAATGCACGAGTAGCTTTTTTGTTTCTTTTTCTGTTTTTGTTTTTAATTTTCACTTCACCCCCATCGAAATGCGGCCGCCGCGTTCGAACCCGCGACCTCGAACTAAGCAGCGCAACCCCATGGACAGTGGTCATAGCCACACTAAAATACTGCGATGGGTAAAGAAATACAGAAAAAAGAAAAGCGAAAACAAAGAAATAAGAAAAGAAAAAGGAGGAACCTTGCTGAGGTACAAATCGTCTCGAATTAACAACTTCGAGGGCAAAAAAAAAAATAAACCTAGACGACAAATTCTTTCTCGTTACGTTGCGCAAGAGGATTCGAGTTAAAAGACATTCGTCGGTGACAAAGCATTTTCTCGTAGTTCCAGTCAGGTATTATCCATCACAATTTTTGAATATATCTGCGGAAGCTGCAGAGTGAGCTTGAGCCTTCACGATGGTTATGCCAGATGACGTGTTGTGAAATTGACCGCGGTGTAATGATTTGTTAAATTTTTTGAGACGTGTTGCCATAGAGAAAGACAAAACTCTCTCTATGGTGTTGCTGCTTAATTTTCGCCCATCCTAGTTCTTGTAGCTAGGCCATCAAAAGTATTCACTGAATACAGATAAATGTCGGTGCCTGTGATTTCTCTTGTGTTCTCGTATGCATGATCTTCTCCGTATATACCCATCATATAGCATCACTACAATACTATGCAAAATCACATCATCATTGCATACACAACCATCGTGTACACTGTATATATTGAACATCATTTTGCATATTGTGACAATTAGTTTGTGTGTAACTGCGTGGGTCTATGTGGTTATTATAGTGAGTGTGGATCCTGTCACTTTGAAAACGTGCCATGTATACAAGGCTTCGTATACTTTGTATATGTTGTCGTCCTGGTGGGATTGTGACGTCATTGTGACTCAGTGTTCGTATCGTCTTTTGTTGAAACAAAACTTTTCTCTACATAACACGCCGACGAGGTCAGTACGTGATCTCTTGATTTCACTAGATCAAGAAAAGGCATTCGATCGCCTTGTACACAGCTGCATACTCGATGTACTGACCTCGTTCGGCTTTTCCTCAAATATTGGAAATGCCTGTTCAAATATCCGAAGTACATTGTTTCTTCATGGTCGTGAAAGTGCGCCATGTCCCGTTCCTTACTCGTGGTGTTCGTCAAGGGTGCCCTCTCTCCCCAGTATCCTTTGTGCTTAGCGTGGAGCCATTTCTGCGCACGGTATGCTGGGAGACCCTGACGTGTGCGGTCTCCCAATGCCTGGTAGCGGTGTTGTGAAGGTGACAGCGTTTGCCTATGACATCGCATTGTATCTCGAGAACGAAGACAGCGCGTATCCCGTAGCCTTCGAATTTTCAGTCACTGCGGAAATATTTGAGGTGTGGCGCTGTATTTTTTTTAAATACTGTTAATTGTTCATTGGTTCCTTGCAGACACGCCTAAGTCGCCGCCTTCAAGAGAGCGCTTATATTCGTATCTTTAGGTCTTGATTACACCTATGATGGCATACCAGACTCTCTGTGGCTTTCAATTCTTGAAGATGTAAGGCGAACTATTCAGGATGCTCAAGGGTATGATTTACCCCTATTTGAAAGAAGGTACTTAGCACATTCTTCATCTTGCGGCCATGTGTGGTAAGTTTGTCACGTTGTACAGCCACCATTACGGGTTACTAGGTCCTTGCAGTCCCTTATTAGTTCCTTCTTCTGGTCGGGCCGCACAGAACTGGTCTGTCGCGCGGCGCTTGGGCAATCACGCTCTCGCGGTGGGTTCGCGTTCCCATCCGTCTTTGTCCGCCTCCAGCTGCTTGCTCTGCGATTTCTGCTCCGCCTCTTACAGCGTGATCAGTGTCCCGCGTGGGAAACCGCCTGCTATTTCCCTGGCAAAAAATATATAATTGCGAGCCACAAGTGTTAAATACGCCTGCATTTTACTCTACGGCCGTGGCATCTTTATCGGCACGTACAACAGGTGTCTCCTGGTGCAGACGTCCTACAAAACCGTGTTGTCGATAGAATGCCAGCTTTGCTGCTTCCTCTGGTTACTCCCAGCTTGCCACGCACGTTCAAATAATGTGTCGTGGGGTGCGATGACGGCGCTTTTTCTGCCTGGCCACCTACGCAACTTCATGTGACGTCTGTAGGCTGGTAAGTGATTCGAACGCGTGACAGACCAGAGCGGTGGGGCACGGCCCTATCTTCGTTGTGTCCCAATTGGCCCCTTCAAGAATCCAACAAGCATGTGCTGCTGCAATTAGTCGTTGCTAGGGGTGCTTTGGAGGGCCGTACGTGTGTGCTGGTTTGCGTGGCCTGCAGGAGTTAACCGCGCTTTGTCACATCTGAGCGTCGCGTATCCCTTGGTGCAGAGATGACAAAAAAAAAAAAAAAAGAAACACAGCTCACTTCAAGTGAGCGGCTCGGGGCGGCTCACGGTTCACTTAAAGTCTGTGACCTGTGTTATGCGTATAGTGAACCGCCACTCACTTATACCGAACCGTGGCTCAGTGGTTCACTAAAAAAGAGCGGCTCAAAAGATAACCGCTCGTTCCTGAGCAACTCGTTTCTAGATGAGTGTGACAATTCGTTTGCTGTGTAAAATGTAACTGCTGTCGTGCTCTTTGTCTGCCCAAGCACGGCCGGTCGGGGGCGGGCGTTTCGCGAGACGCGCTCGAAACCGGCCGTGGCTCAAGCGACCAAAGGGGGCCAAAGGGGGGGGGGGGGGGGGGGGGACTCGAGCGACCAAAGCTATGCCATTTAAAGCGACAGAGCGTTACAAGGATCGCCAGCTGGCTTCAGATGCGGTTGCCTTTATTGCAGGAACAATAAAGGAAGCGTAACATGTAAGCGCAAAGCCGTTTACGCAAGCTTGCATGCGCGATAGTGATACAAGAAAGCTGCTGTTGCTCTATATATAAGGGCCGAAAGAACGGGGTTGGTTTCTTTATTTAAGCTAACTATGGCGACTACGTTGTGTCAAGCTAGCGGCGCGTACTGAATAGTGGAAGAACATTACACAACCCGCAGCACACTGTAGACTAATTCACACTGTTAAGAGTGCACAGTGGTGTGAATTAGTTTACCGCGATGATGCTCCCGATGTTCTTTTTTTTTTAGCATAGTCTCAAAGTACAAAAGTTAGAGATATCAGAGCCGCATACTAAAAGTGAGCCTTAGGCAAAGCTAAGCCTGGTCGCATAACCACTAGGCGACCGTGATGCAAATACGTGCTTAATATAATTTCTGTAACGTCGCCGTGGCATATGTAGTTGACCTTTTTGTTCTATGGAAGCATCCTCATTCTATATTGTTCATGTTCTTGTGGTATCGCAAACAGGTGCTACAATTTGCTACACATCCACGGAACAATCTCAAGAAGATATGCTTGCCGTAGAGGCGCAAGAAGATCGCAAATTGCGTATCAAGAAAGGGGTCAGGCAAGGAGACACAGTAGCTTCATTGCGACTCACGTGTTTAGAAGAAGTATTGAAGCCGTTAATTAAGCTGGGAAGGATTACTTGTGATCAACGGCGAATATCTCAGCAACCTACGGTTTGCAGATGACATATGGTCATGTTCAGCAACGCTGGCGATGCATTGCAACCAACGATTGAGGACTCTAGCAGAGAAAGTAAGAGTGGGGCTGGATATTAATACGCAGAAGATAAATGTAATGTTGAATAGCCTGGTAAGGGATGAACTCATGATTGGCCGTCAGCCTGTAGAATCTGTGCAACAGTATACGTTTAGCTAGGTCAATTACAAACATGGGACCCCGACCACGAGAAGGAAAAGCTTACAGAAGAATAAAAATGGGTTGGAGCGCATACGACAGGACTTACTGTAGAATTATGACCAGCAGCTTACGCGGCTATTCTTGAAAAGAATAGGCGGACAATTATTGCATTCCACCGGTAGTCACACATGTCGCGCCCGGGATTGGAACCCGCGATCTCGTGTACAGTCGCGCATCGCCGTAGCCGCCAAGTCACTACGGTGGGTACACTTCGTAGAAAAGTTACATTACATTACTTAGGGCACTCTAAGCATTGACAGTGTAGTTTATCTCTCTGGGCGTTTCAAGGTCAAGGACATAGATCTAATGCGCAAAATTAAAACCGTAAAACTATCATTTAAGTACTCTTTTTCTTAAGGACCGATAACATACGCAGTAAAATAAAGGGAGTAATGACGATCGCATTGCAGCAGCAGCCACCACCCCCGATTAAGATAGAACGCTCATGAAATCCATCCATCAATGCAACCTATTGCTTTCTAGAGAAAAAAAAAAGTAGTGCAGAGGCTTCGGACCCGCTGAAGCTTTCGATGATTTTTTTTTCCCGGAATGCATGTTTCAATTCGCGTTACGGCAGAGTTCCTTGGAAAGAAGGACCAACCTTTGTGTGTGCTTTCTTCTTTTTTTTCTTCGTGGAACTCGCCGCTCTTTAATTAAACCTGCGCGCAGTCTCGGCAGGCGAACGACCGATCGACGCCAGCGTCTGAGCCAACGCAGCCCTATAGCAGCTGCTTTCTTTCTTCCAGGTAGAATACGCGAACGCCCCCTCACCGCTGCTCTACGCCGGTCACTACCGTCAGACACTGCGCGCGCAATCGCTGACGTACAAAACATGGCATCTGTGACGTGTTCCCGGTTCCAGAATTACTTCCAGCGCCTGCATTAAGCAAATACACAGCCTTCGAGATCTGTTTCTGTTATCCAGGGAGTGTCGTCGCTGGGGCGTGGATTGGCGCCACCTACTGTGCATGGCAAGACAGCGCGAGAATTCGCATCGCCATGAAACTATTCTGCTTGGACCTCTGCCGGAAGTTTGACTCATGTGCAACACGTTTTACATAATATTTTACATCAGGCATACTTTGTTTTCATTGGTTGGATGCATAGCTTTTAATGTTGCTAGAAGTAAGGTAGCTGGTGTTCTCATATCTGACGCTCCTGTAGAGAGTTCTCGCATGGAATCCACAAACGCGGTTTTACTGAAGAACAAATTCCGGAGGACCCATCTCACGACGAATTTCGATGGTAATGCTTTTAGCATTGAATCCGAAGAGCGGCGCAACGTATTGCCACCGTCGAAACGAGTTATGTACAAGGCGTGCACTGCAGCAGGATTAGTATTTCGTGCTTTCCCAAACGCAATCGGCGCCATCTATCGCCGCCGCCGCGAAGTCTGCGTTTGGCCTCCGAAATGCGCGGCGTGCCGGTGCATGCGAACGCTGAGAAACTCGTCGTGCGGCAACTGGGCTCCACTATCGCGCCTCTTTCTGCACTCGCTGCGCCATCTACTGGTGCTGCCAAGAAGTCCGCGCGTGGCCTCCAAGACTAGAAGCGGGGCGCGCCGGCGCCTGCCAACGCTGAGAATGGTTCCCTGATTTGCCGCACCCTCAATGGCACACATACACCGTGACCCAAGGTTCGTTGAAGATGCGGCACATACTCAGTGCATTCGTGGCACAGCCTGCTAAAGGATTGGATTGTTGTCCTTGAGGAACGCTCGTGACGTGGGTTCTGTGCCACTCGGCATCGGATGAGCTTACGGGATATTTTTGGTCATTGTAGAGCGGCACATTCCTAGTGGCACATACCTAGTTACTTAAGTAGGCGTCAAAGACGTTCATTGAAGAACGGCGCACACGAAAGTGATGAAGTAGACCATAACGATACAGAGGAGAGAAGGAAATTCTTGTTGATGGGAAGAAAAGGTTGGGGTAAAGTGCAGCGCAGTAACTGTCTCTCAGCAGAGGACACCTAGGGGAAATTAAGATTATGGTGAAGCGGGAAGGGGGAAGAAGAGATTGCTCAGAAGTATAAGCTGCAGTTAATAATTAGAAGGTGACGCAGAAGGACATGAGAGGAAGTTGGATGAAGGGGGCGAAGATGAAGTGAGAAATTAATGACTAAGCAGATGATAACGAGGAAGAAGTTGATGGAGTTGAGGCGGAAGTTTACAATTTCATTAAGAGACAAAAAGGGTACCTTGCTGAATTTGTACAATTATCAATTATTTCTATTATTTTCAATAGGTGAAGCGCCAATAGTGACGGCACACAAGAAGAATAGAGACAGGACAAGGCGCTATTTCCCTTCTTTATGTAAAACTATTTTATCTCAATATTTAAAACAATGTTGTTCTTAAACTTATAAATCACATTTCTTCACTACCACGCTCTACTATCCAAATTTATTTTTGTTTTAATTCTAAACATTCTGGAAACCGCCTGCTCCTTGGCCAATCCCCCATAGTGGGTATGCGCCAGTGTTTGTGGAGACAAGACAAGAAGATGGTGTCAAGGAGTAGAAGATGGGCAGCAGGAAGAGTGTGATGATTACAAGCTCAAGGAGAGGCATATAGATTGTGATGAAATAGATGATACAGAATAGAATCATCCGTGTGTGCCGTTCTTCAGTGAAAGTCTTTGACGCCAAGTTGCGTAATCAGGTATGTGCGACAAGGTATGTGCCGCTCTACAATGACGAAAACGATCCCTTAAATTTCTCCTATGCTGAGCAGAATCGAGCCCACGTCGCAATGGTTCCTCAACGACAGCAACCCGAGGCTTTGGCAGGCTGCGCCACAAATGCACGGGGTATGTGTCACATTATGACATGAGGCCTCTCTCCTGCCATCGTCATCGTCGAGTCTCTAGAAACTTGCCGGCATGCAGTGCGGCGAATGGACAGCATGGACACTGCAACTTCGCGCAGATTATGAGTCGCGTTCTTCGAGCAGCTGTGCCCTAATTTTTACCGATTCTTCTGGCGAAGACTTCTCAGCAAATTTTAAAGTTTGTGCAGTGCGGAAGATCTAGCTTGTTGATCATGTATGTAGTGAACCCTCCTTGAGTTGTCCTAAAAGAGTTAAATGTATCTACTAATTGTGGGAAACACTGAGACGCGATGTCTGTCAACAGCGCACAATGAGACACCTGGCCTTCGAGGTCGTACATTGGCTGAGCAGTCGCTAGTTTTACGATCTCCTTCTTAGATGGTAAAAAAATGCAGTACTAATTAAACGTCTTCAATAGTTACATATTGTCACTAATATGTGAGACATCGTGTACTTACATTTACAAAATTTCATGAGCGAACGTTTGTAAACAAGCTTCGTTGGACCTTATGTTTCGAGAAGTTGTGTAAGAAGTGCACCACGTACTTAAATTCCTGAAATGCCACTACGTATCATTTACGCGCACGCGTTCTCCAGTTACAACTATGTGCAGCTTATATCAAATGCCAGTTACGATAGTTTCAATTTATAAATATCTCGGTACGTATTTTTTCTTTTCACCTTACCTGGAACAAACAGATTGAATACGCCTGCGCAAAGGCAAGTAGAACGTTGAACTTCATTAAGTGCAACTTTCCCGAAGCTTCACTTGGCGTCAAACAGATGTGTTATATTACTAACCTCAGGGCTATGCTGGAGTACGCTTTCGCGGTCTGGGACCCTCAATCTGCAAACTTATGCCCTATCCTTGAACGTGTTCAGAATGTAGCTGCCAGATTTGTTTCAACTGACTATTTTTCTAGGGGCGCTGCATCGATAAAAGCTACATTAGGCTGGACCTCTTTGAGCAAACATGGACTCGGGGAACAAAATTTGTTGTTCTATACAAGATATGCATTGAAAAATCGAGTTGAAAAAAGAAAATGCTACTTTCGGCCTCCACATCTTGTGCATTGTCGTCGCGACCATGCCTGGACGTTCCGCGAAATACAGTGCTGCACCGATGTGTTTTTAAACACTATTTTTCCCCACAACTGTAGTTTCTACGTTTAACAATCTACGCGAACCGGTTTACTGATTGCGATTCTGACGACATGCTGCGTACATTGCTTTCCGAATACAAGTTTGTTTGTTCGCAAATTTTTCTCGTGCTTACTTTACCTTGTTCGTTTGCTTTCCTTTGCTTTGTGCTTGTTTGGCCAGTTCCAATATGCAGCATGCGCTTCACTGCAATAACGCCTTGTGGGCGCTTCAGGGAACGTTGTAAGTAGGTAAATCATCGCAACCGCACTTTTTCTCTGCGCCCCCGAGCATCCTTTCTCGTGTGAATAGGAATAATTTCATTCTCTACACAACCGCGCATTGCGTGCCTCCCAGCGCGGCCGCGGCGCCTGGACAAGGTATTGAGGAGCTCCTGCAACTCTGGGAACTCCGCCTCGGAAGCGTTACACGCTTCCTGGCATATTGCACGCCGCGCCGCGGGTAGGTGTGCAGCCGTCATCGCCTTCCGCGTTTCCTCCCGTTTATTCCCGCGGCCACTTCGGGGAACGCGGTAACGATCGCGCCGAGCGACATGCTTTTCGCGGAAATAAGGGCAGGCCAGTGTTTTTTCGCCGTCCGTAGCGTGCATTTCGGCAGTCTCGCAGATATAGCGATGACGACGGCATTCCTGAAAGAAAGTGTTGGCTTTCTGATAAGTGCTCGCTAGAGAGACGCTAAGGTTGTATAAGGTTTTTCATCTATCTATCTATCTATCTATCTATCTATCTATCTATCTATCTATCTATCTATCTATCTATCTATCTATCTATCTATCTATCTATCTATCTATCTATCTATCTATCTATCTATCTATCTATCTATCTATCTATCTCCCCACCCCAACACACATAGAAAAAGACGAGGAAGGTACGGAAAAAGGTTGAAAACTGAGGAAAAGTGACGGTGATGAAGTTGAAGAAGATACGAGTCAGATGATGATCAAGGAGAAGGTAATGATCGCGATGAGGAAGAGAAAATTGAGTTGGTGATGAAGTTGAGGAGCACGAAGATGTAAAGGCTGTAAAGTGAGGACGATGAAGTAGAAGGCGAAAAAGAAGTTGACGGAACAGAAGAAAAGTGAAAGAGGAGCGAGGTACACATATTTATAACGCAAATAATGGAGCACGGTCATCTTATTTTGGTGACGTAGAGCGGCACATTATGGTGGCGCAGTCATATAATGTCGCAGCACGGCTAGAAGTCCGACCGATTTCAGAAAGTCCAGTAGATACATACTCTGAAAGGAAGATTACGATGAAATAGATGATAAAGAAGATGGTGACGACTAACAGAAGGAAGAAGATGACGAAAATAACAGATTAAACTGAAGTGGGCGGGCAGGGCTGGTTCGTAGGGTTCACTTCGTGCTTCCATATTTCGATCGCCCGCTGGATTGCCCGCTGGATGCTGTAGGCATTTTTTTTCCCGTTCATTTGTTTATAATCTTATCAGAAAGCACTTCGGAACTTCTGCGACGGTCATCGGTGACACCGGCGAACATCAATACTACCAGGGGGGGTGAGGCCATAACACGCTGTAGCTGCAAACGTTACCGCAACGTTATGAACAGGTATAGAGGACCGTGAACGTGGCAGCATGTACTGTTCGTAAGGAGCTGGTTGATGACGTCAGTGCTTGTAATGCAGGCTAAGCTTGGCGCACAGGGCTTAAGACGGTTACGAATGCGTATATTCGGATAGAAAGAAGCGACAGACTGAAGCGGGGGACATGTTTTGCAGATACGCAGTATCACTTCGCTCAAGCAGGCCATACCGCCCATGTTGGCTCGCATATTATATGGCGTACACACCAAGGTTGCATTCTCGCGTCTGTCAACGCGAGTTTCCGCTAACCTGTCTGATGACGTGTTTGGTAATATATGAAACTAAAGAGAAAAATATGCAGAATGCGAGGTCTGTGTGGTTTCCTCGATGTCTAACGCCATGGATGAAGGAACAAGGACGAATCATGACGTCAGGCAGCTATAACCTCGGCAAGGTAAGCTCACCTAACACCGCGCTTGCTTTCGTGGCGTGGCCCACCTGCCCGTCGACTCTTGGGAAATAGGCCCTCCATGGTTTCAAGGCGTCGTGTCATTAGCGGCAGCTTTTAGTGACGCCCTCCGTATGCGGTCGGGCCTCGCCACCCGTCCTCTGCTCGACCCTTCCCGCATACTCTCCGCCCGCTCGCCCGCTAGAAATTACCGATCGCCTATCACGTGATGGAGGCCTAGCTACTTCCCATGAACCCTTCCTTTATATTTGTTATGGCTATAGGCTTCAAAATGATCACTCGACGTTCGCTTCTGCTTCTTTTCGTCGTCGTCATCGTCGTCCCCCCCCCGTCCCCCCTCCCCCATATTTACTGTCATCGTCCATGCTTTTGTTGCTTCTAGCGCACAGTGCGGGGGAATCGACAGCGTCATCACTGCAACGTCGTGCAGATAATGAATCGTGTTCTCTCGGCGGCCGTCTTCTAACTGTTGCTAATTCTTCTCGAATAGGCGTCTAAGCAATTTTTTTTAAATGTTGTGCAGTGCGGAAGCACTATATTTTCGGGGTCATCTACGTACTGAACCCATCTCGATTATTTTTTTAATTTAAATGTGTTTCCTAACTGCTGGAAACAGTAAGGAGGAGGAATAAACTTTTATTTTGGAAACAGTGTTCCGGAGTAAGCCCCGGTTCTACTCTCAGTGGGAGGTCTCCTTATTCCAGGAACCCTCTGGCCTTCGCTGCCTCCTTGGCCCTGGCAACGAGGCGTCGTTGTTGTTCCAGGTCCTCGGAGACGAGCTTGGCCTCCCACGTTTCTATGAGGTCTTCGCTTTGTCTGGCGTTGTAACAGTCTCTCGGTGAAGGCAATGCGTCTTTGTCTAGATGCCATGGACATTCGATGATCAGGTGCGCTAAGGTGTCCGGTACGCCGCACATTGGACAGTAGTACCCTTGTAGCGTTGGGTACAGTCTATGCATGATGATTCCGTGGATGTAAGTATTACTTTGCAGTCTTCTGAGTATAGTGCTTTCTTCTTTGTTGAGCTTTGGGTGAGGTGGTGGGTACACCCTGCGTTCCAGCCTGTGATGTTGAAGGATCCCTGAGTACGTGATGGGTACGGTCTCTGCCTCCGCTGACTCAGACCGGGCGTCTCGAGAGTAGGAAGGGTTGGCCCGGCAGGTGTGGCCTCGGGCCGCGGCATGTGCCGCTTCGTTCCCCTCCAGCCCCTCGTGCCCAGGAACCCATGTCACGCAGGTGTAGGGGATCGGCGTACTGCGGTGCTTCAAGATCTTCAGTGCTTCTGTCGATACGCGACCCTTAGCGTAGTTCCTGGCGGCTGCTTGAGAATCGGAGAAGATGACAGCTGCGTCCATGCACGTGGTAGTTGCTAGGGCGATCGCCGTCTCTTCTGCAGTCTCGGGGTTTTGAGCACGGACTGTGGCAGACGCTAGCTCTCTGCCCTGAGAATCTACGACGCTCAGGGCGTAAGCGTTTCTTTGCGGGTATTTGGCTGCGTCGGTGTATCTGGCGTCCGGATCTTGCCTGTGTCTTCGCCGTAGAGCATCCACTCGGGCTTGTCTTCTTTCCTTGTGGTACGTGGGGTGCATGTTGTGTGGAATTGGGGCTATGGACAGGGATTCGCGGAGGTTTGAAGGAATTCTTTCTTTTCGGTCTGTGGTGGCTATAAAGGTTTCACCGTAGCTCAGCCGTTGCAGCACTGATCTTCCGGTGGGCGTGAGCTTCAGTCGTTCTAATTGACTGGCTTTGTGAGCTTCAGCTAGTTCTTGCCAGGTGTTGTGTACGCCCATCTTGAGCAGTCTTGTAGTCGAAGCCGTAAATGGTAGGCCCAGGGCGATTTTGATGGCTTTCCGTATTTGAATGTTAATTTTTTCTACCTCTACATTCTTCAGCGCGAGGTAGGGCGTGCCGTATGTTATTCGACTAGTGAGGAGTGCTTGCATCACGCGTAGAGTGTCTTGTTCTTTAAGTCCGCTTCTATGGCTTGCAACTCTCCTGACGAGATGCGTGAGCTGTGATAGCGTTCGCTGTAGTCGCGGGAGGGTGGCCGCCCCGGACCCGTCTTTGTGTATGTGTAGCCCTAGAACTCGTAGGGTTTCCACTTTTGGAATGGGCGTTCCATTGAGGGTGACGTTAGGATCGGGTTCATCGTACCCGGGTGGTCTGCCTCTCGTTCTTGACTTGAGGACGAGGTGTTCGGACTTCTCGGGAGCACAGCGGAGGCCGCATTTGTGCAAGTAGCGCTCGATGGTATCTACTGCTTCCTGTAGGCGTGTTTCTTGTGTTCCAGTGTTTGAAGCCCTTGTCCATAACGTGGTATCGTCTGCATAGAAAGCGTGTCTTACGTCTGGTATCACGTCGAGGAGGCTGGGTAGTTTGATCATTGCGACGTTGAACAGCAACGGCGACATGACCGAACCCTGCGGGGTGCCTTTGCTCGGTAGTCGGAAGCTGTCGCTGCGCAGGTTGTATATTCCAACTGTGGCCGTGCGGCCCGTGAGGAAATTCCTGACATAGTCGTATGTCCGACAACCGCAGCCCAGGTCTTCGAGGTTGCAGAGGATAGCTTCGTGACTGACGTTGTCAAAAGCTCCCTTTACGTCGATGGCTAAAATCGATGATTTGCTTCTGGTACTCAGGTGGTCAATGAGTTCTTCCTGGAGTAGAAGGAAGACATCTTGCGTTGACAGGTTCTGCCTGAAACCGAACATAGTGTTTGGAAAATATCCGTTGTCTTCGAGGTACGAGGTTAGCCGGTTGTGAATCATGTGCTCGAAAAGTTTCCCTACGCATGAGGTAAGGGAAATTGGGCGCAAATTCTCGATGCTGAGCTGTTTATTTGGTTTGGGGATCATGCTAATCTCCGAGTGCTTCCAGGCAGCCGGTAGCTCTCCTTTCTCCCAGCATGCATTGAAGTACTGGAGCAGGGCTGCGGTAGCCTGCTGCGGAAGGTTCCGAAGATGCTTGTTCATGATCCGATCTTTGCCCGGGCTGGTGTTTCTGGTGAGCGTCGATAGTGCTGCAGAAAGTTCAGCATGCGTGAAGGGTTGGTCAAGGTCGGGGTTTGGTTTCCCACCGTAAGCTTTGTCATGTGCCGTCGTATTAACGGGTGGGTCGCTGCACAGCTTCTTCTGAATTTCTCGGAGGAGGTTCTCTTCCGATCCGGCGTGGTTGTGCACGAGCCTACAGAGGTTCTGTCGCTGCTGCGTCTTCGTAGGGCCGTTGTCGAGAAGGGCGCGCAGGAGATGCCACGTCCTCTTTGTGCTCAGGGTTCCCTGCAGTTTGTCGCAAAATGCGTGCCAGTTCTGTCTTCCTAATCTCTCCGCGTATGCCTGTGCTTGCTCGGTGAGGAGGGCAATTCGCTTCTTTAATTTCTTGTTTAACTTCTGTCTCTTCCACCTCTTGAGGAGAGCTCTTCTGGCTTCCCAGAGGTGGAGGAGGTGCGTGTCGACGGCTGGCACTACTTCATTCAGCTGTATTGTTTTCGTGTGGCGTTCTGCTGTGTCGAGGACTTTCTTCAGCCAGTCATCTATGTTCTCGATGGTGGTCTCGACATTTAGCACATCTCTGAATGACTTCCACTTCGTTACCCGGGCCGTTCCAAGCCTAGCGGGCTTGCGAGTGTGAGCCACGGTTAGTTGGAGGATGTGGTGATCGCTGCCCAGGGTTTCTGGGAGTCGACTCCATTCTGCCGAGGGCATGTTTAGCGTGAAAGTGAGATCCGGGTTTGTGTCTCTGGAGACACTATTACCTATCCTCGTTGTTTGGAGTGGGTCATTCCATATGGTGAGTCTGTGCTGTTGCGCAGTGTCGTGCACTCGGGCTCCTTTCTTCGTGGTGGTCTGGTATCCCCAGGCCGTGTGTGGGGCGTTGAAGTCCCCTACTATAACGACCTGATGACCATCGGTGCGCTTCTTAATTTCTCGGACAAGGTGGTCGAAGTCTGAAAGGGGGTCTCTGGGAGGGCTGTACACATTGACTACAAATACGCTCTTGAGCGATTTCCTCTCCGGTATGATTTCGATGAAGGTGTGTTCGATCGGTGTATTGACGGGTTCCAATTCCTGTACAGTGAGATTCTTCTTGGTGAGAATTGCCGTGCGTTTTGTTTGTACGTGGGCGTTGTACCCTTGTAGCCGGACGTTTTGTGTATTTGTTTCTTGCAGCGCTATGAGGTCGGGTGGGTCTTGCTTGACAAATTCTTGTAAGGTAGCATGCCGTGCTCGATAGGAACGACAGTTCCATTGCCATATGCGGAGAGTCGAGAGCACATTTGTAGTCCTGCGATTAGGGACCGCCATCTTCGGTTGTTTCTGTTCCCTGCCGGCGCTCGCGGGTAGGTGAAACTGAACGAGAGGCACTTCGGTCATTTGCTCGCGGCCGCTTTCTGTCGGGCTGAATGTCATTTAGTGACGTGTTGAGGTGCTGTTTTGTTACGTACGTCTTCTTGATGTGGGCTATGAAGTTGTTTTGTTGCGCTGCAAGTCCATCCACCTTGGCGTCTAGCGTGGTGACCTTATTGGCTATACTTGCGGCGAAATTCGTGATTGCTGCCTGGACGATTTTCTCAATTGTGTCGTGGGTACTTTTCATGAGAGTTTCTTGGAGGATTTGGAATCTTGCGTCCACTACGGATTGAACATCTGCGTCGGGAAGTGAGGGTCGCGGCTGTGCAATGTTCTCTTGGACTTTCGTACATCTCTGTTGCAGTTTATCAATTATACCTTTTTGCTCCTCGCACTTTTGTAGAAGCCTGTTTATGTTGTCTTGCTGTATCTGTTGACATTGGATTAGCTTGTCGATGAGGGCCTGTTGGCTTTGTAGTTGACTGTTTTGATTGTGCAACGTGTTTTGTTGAATTTGCACCTTATTTTCGAGAGCCTGAAGGGCCGCAGTTTCGGCCGACAAGAGTTGGAGCTGCTCGTGGCTCTCGATCCACTCGATCCGCTTACCACATCCGCGTAGCTCACGCGTTTGGGCGAGTGCGAGCGTGAGCGTGATCGGGAAGGCGATCGGAGTATAGATCTAGACCTACTTCGTTTGGGGGTGCTGCCATCACTGCCCCTCGAGCTGGTGGTTGAGCTTCCTAATTGTGGGAATTGTTCGCCGCCTGAGCTCCAGCGACTGTCTCTCACTTTGAGCCTGTCGATGCGTTGCTGTCGTATGTTGAATGGCGGCGGGTTGGGTTTCAGTCTTTTCTTGCAATCTTTGCTTGCGGTTTCGTGCCCTTCTCCACATAACTTGCATGCGGGTTTGCACTCGTGGTCGGGTAGTTGATCGGTTTTGCCACATTTAGAGCAGAAGGCTGGCAATGGTCTTGGGCAGACATCCTGGCGGTGTCCCGTGTTGCCACAAGTTCTGCAGTATTGCACTGACTTGCGGTAGGGTCGGCATCGAAAGTCGAGACTCTGGAAGCGGACGTAATAAGGTACGTGCGGTCCTTGGAAAAAGATCACGGCCGCGGACGATTGCCCGAGCATACGAGCGTGGAGGACGGTGTACCTCGCTGGTGCGCGAAGACTTGCCTTGAGTTCTTCTTCACTCGTGCCGGGCAAGAGCCCGCTTATTACGCCTCTGGATACATCGTCCGGGGTTCTCGTGCTGCCTTTTACAGTGAAGAAAGTGCCGCCAAGTTGTATTCTGCTGATATTTTCGAGTTTCTTCGCGTCTTCCCAGTCGGCCGTGCTTGCAATAATCAAGTTCTCAATTCTCTGCACTTGAACACACACTTTTGCGCCGAAGTCTTGCTGCGAGAAACCGCTGGCTCTACCGATGGCGTGCATAATGGCGACATTGTTCCACTTTGCAAGCTCGAGGCCTGGTTGTGGGCGGAATACGACCTTGTAGTCGTCGACTGGTAGAGGCGGCATTCGGGGCTTTCGCTGTTGCGGTGGTGGTGGCTTTCCATTCGCTTGTTGCTTGGCTGGGTTGCTTTCTTGTGCCGTTTGATGCTCTGCGTCCTTCTTGCCTTTTCTGCCCCTCGTAATCCAGATGCTCTCATGTTCAATAGTTCTTCCGCTGCTTGCGTCATAATTCCAAGCAGTTTCTGTGTTGCTTACTTCAGCCGGGTCCATCTGCATTGTGTTTGTATCTTCCAGTTGTTCTCTTGGTATGTTGATTGCTTCTATTGCTGCTTCGCTCATCTCGAGAGCTCGTCGCTGCGTGGGCAGGCGCCCGTGCTATGCTCGCAGATACGCTCGAGCGGCGCGAGCACGCGCCACGGGGTTGCAGCCGCTCGTTCGGCGTTGGGCTTAGCTAGGCGGCTGTGCAGCTGTTGCAGAAATCAGTAAATATGACACTCACTTGATGGTGGCTAGTGTCCGCCGATTCCTCTCGTCTTGCCGGTTATGCAGTTGGCAAAATTAAGTTGGTCGCTGGCCGTGATCCTGGTTGACAGGCACGAGAAGCGGGAGCCCATGTGAAGCGCGTCTGTTCTCCACGGCCCCCTAGCGGCTTTTTTCCTGGAAACAGTAAGATGAGCGATTTTTACCAACAGCACACAAGGAGTCACCTGCAGCGTCCAGGTGTCTTACGTACGTTAAGCATCCACTCGTTTTACTATAACCTTGTTAGATTAAAGATGATAGAGCACTAAGCTTCTTAAATTTTCTGGCTGCTCGTCTCCTCTTGTTAATAAAATTGTCATTAATTACAGGACGTGAAATATTCGTTAAGAGGCACTCATTCATCTGTGGTGCACAATCAATTATTTGCCAAGAGGCACTGTTCGCACAACACGCAAAGTCTTGTGCGTGCGTGCGTGCGTGTGCGTGTGCGTGTGCGTGTGCGTGTGCGTGTGCGTGCGTGTGCGTGCGTGTGCGTGTGTGTGTGTGTGTGTGTGTGTGTGTGTGTGTGTGCGCGCGCGCGCGTGCGTGCGTGCGTGTGTGTGTGTGTGTGTGTGTGTGTGTGTGTTGCTCCTTTTGATACTGCAAGGTACATTGATGTCGCATGGTTTTGGAGGATACTTCTTCATATGGACTAAGCCACGCCTTGCTTCGTGTGTGCAGTATATGTTACCATATCCAGTCAACAGAGTTAGCGCAAGCCCATTTCCCTTTTGCGGCGATTCCAGCATTCAACTGCAGAAGGCGTCGCTTGGCATGGGAACCGGTGCCGCCATCTCTTTTGCCTTTATAGCGCTAGACTTCCTTCTAATGTTTTTTTTTTTTCTGTCAGGAACAATGTACATGTAGTGCGTGTTGCGGCGCCATATTTCAGAGGACATGCATACTACTACGCTTTGCAGTGATTATGGCCTCCGAGATCCTCGAATCAGGCAAGCATGGCGATCTCGGAAGCCACACAAAGAAACAGATCTGCGACGGTTCAACGCTCCGCATTGTTACTGGAGCCAACGCATAAGCTCGTGTTATACATTTCGCCACCTGTACAGCGTACGCTTGCGCGCTCGATTTGTAAACACAGTGTAGCTTGTTAGCGTGGCCTATTTCGGGGATCAACGTGCAACCCAGGCAGCAGTCACGGCACGCCAGTCCCGAAACCCAGCTTTATATTACGACGGGCCGCCGGTCTCTGTCGGCGAGCGCGTCTATATTGCTTGCGGTCGCGCGAGAAGGAGCGTACCGCATTTTCTCGCGTACTATCCTCCGCGAAACACATTTGGCAACGATAAGCACATTGCTTTTCAGAACTTCGATCAAGTTGAAAACCATAGACCCGCTTGATTAGTGAGCATCAGTGACCCCATTCTGTTTCAAAGACGCATTGACTAGTATGAAATAATATGATATTAATCGAAATGCATTGAAATAAGTACTTACTCCAGGACGTTGCCTGTTTTGTTATAGTTCAGTTCAGTTCAATTCAGTTTACTGTGCTTAAAGACCGCCGGAAGAGAAATTCTTGGTTGGCTTTTGAATTGTTACGCACTGTGATATTCATTTTTGTATTTCTTTCCGGAAAATCACCCGTCTCTTTATTTATTGCGCACTTCTGTTTTTCGGGCACTGACTTCTCAATTTTATACTTGCAGATGATGAATCTGTGTTCACCGCTAAAGCTCGAAAGTGTTAAAGCGGGATGTTTCGATGACCAAAGAAGTTAGCCGCCGGCATATTTTGGCAGTTACGTGCAAGTAATTTACAAGTAGAAGTAATTCTCCTCGGTTTCACCTCGAGGCGAAATGTTTCGCGAATATCCGACAGGTCATCGACCTCTAGTCTGTTGTCGTTTAGCGCACGCCAAAGCTGGATGCCAGCCACGTATACATTGTAGCATCTGTATACGCGTAAGTTCATTGATGCAACATTGATGCAATATTGATGCAACATTAATGCGACATTAATGCGACATTAATGCACTGAAGGGTTGTGACGTCAAGGCTTGCCGATCGTGGGGCACAGTTCTCAAGGTCAGCTTTCTTTTGCGAAACCTCTCGGCTTTTGGCGACCTTGACCGCACGGCTGTCTAGGCAAATGGCCACGCGCCTCCACGACGGGATGCCACGAACGCAAGAGTAAAAAAAAAAAAAACGAGCGACTAATAACCGTCCTTACAACTGCAAGAGTCAGTTTAACTAACTTGGTGGACTGCGCCCACCACATCTTCCGCACCGCGTACTTCTTTCTGCCCCCGTTCACCTCTTCTCATCCATTCTTCCCCCTCGACAAACATCACACACCGCTCTCGTCCTTGTGGCTTCGCTGAGGCAACGTCTTACCAAGCTTCTAAATATATAGGGGGAGGGCCAGGAAATCATGGCACCTGCCCTCCCACCCGAAAATATAGAAAGAACTAGAGAGAGAAACGGTCTGAGAAAGGCAGGGAGGTTAACCGGAAGAGCTTCTGGTTTGCTACCCTGCACTGAGGAAATGGTAAGGAAAAAAGAGAGACGGAAAGAATAGCGGAGAGATGTAGCAAAGGCGCGAAATAAATAACAGAGGAGGTGCGAAACGTCTGTGAGAAGTATAGTCTCTCTAATAGGCCACTCGGTGGGTAAACAAAAAAGGCCCTGTCGAAGTTTAAGCGTATATCAAAAGCGTGGAAGCGTATATCAAATGCTGCGTGTTACAGGGTTAAGGAACCTTCGAACCCACTTTCTGAAACACCCAGTGGATGGTTGCGTGATTGAGTGGGGTTACGCGCGCGAAAACACGGTAACTGCGCCGTCGCAGCCCGATGAGTCGCCGCGAGTTGTCTTTTTCGCCCTTCGGAGCGAACGACCTCGCGAACATAACAGAGCGAGCGTACCGCGTGGAGCCGGGGCGACCCATAAGGGGGCAGCCCCTGCAGACGTCGGCAGGCCTGTCTCTGTTTATCAACGCACACAGCGCTGCGTTTTGTTCGGCGAGGATGACCTCATAAGTATACACACTCCGTGTCATTAAACGCGCGCGGCTTTGCCGAGGTTAAAGGCCGCGATGGGCCATGTCGCTAAGTCCAGTAAAAACATTGGCGAAGGAGTGGAGATTGGTTGATTGACTTTATTTATTTATTTATTTATTTATTTATTTATTTACTGACTGACTGACTGACTGACTGACTGACTGACTGACTGACTGACTGACTGACTGACCGCTTGATTGATAGACGTAAAGACCCTCACGAAGACAGTGGGACCAAAATTGTTTTGCTGACCGACCGACCGAGTGGCTGGCTGACCGACTGATCGATCGATTGAGCTTAATGTCGCAAGCCTAGAATAGTAGGCGTAACGTTAAGAGAAAGCAGAACAGCGGTGTGATTCAGAGAGCAAACACGTGTAGTTGATATTCTAGTTGATATAAAGAAGGGCGAGCTGAGCAGACATGTCTCGTAATGCCAAGAGTGTCCACTATAGAGTGACCGAGCAAGTGCCAAAGGAGAGGAGACACACAATTGACGGTGCCAGAGAATATAAAGGGTGTGATAATATAAGCAAATTTTCATGCATAGAAGACACGAACTTCTGCAGACGGCGGCGCAAGGTAAATTGATGACGCAAACAAAGTACAGCAGGGGTCGATACCAGGGACGCTGATGACGTTCCGATCATTATAAGTCGTTATCGCTCTTTAGCGCCTTATCCATCCGCGTAGAACCATTACCAACCGCGACCAATCTCACTCCGGCGGCGGCTGCGTCTGGCGGGGCCACGATTGCCGTATCGTATTCTGAAAGCAATCTGCGATGGCGACAAAGAGCGCCGGCTGCTGACAGCCTCGTGCGATCTCTGTTCTCGCCACCGAGTTCGCGTTGAAGGGAGACGCGCGGGCCCCAATCTTGAAAGCGATCTGCGATGGGGGCTCGAGCGCTGACTGCTTCGTGTGGTCTCTGTTCTTGCCGCGTAGCTCGCGTTGAAGCCAAAGAAGGTGAATTCGCTCACTGCTGTGGGCGCTATCCCGAAAGCGATCGTCTTACGGGACGGACGGACGGTTTCTTTCTCGTCGGGCAAGCACACAAATGCTTACGCATTTAAAATCAAACGTCTGTGACGCGTTTCCGGCTCCCGCAGTCGCTTCCGCGCCATGCAACCAGAAAACGCATAGCCTTTAAGATCCACGTTCTTAAGCCAGATGGCCAAATCCAAATCCACCGGAGCGTGAAACCGCACTACAGCTATTTTCTTCAGCACACTTCGCACGATGGCAATGTTCGAGTGCGATCGACCGACTTGATGGTAATCGAGTTTCGTCGCACGCTCCGTAGCATGACCAGAGAGGGCGACGCAAAAGTATACAGCTCCAGAGCGTCCGATGCCTATGTCGCCCTCCATTGCCAGGGTTCTTGGTTCGCGCGGCAGGCGTATCTCATTACCCCTCGTGTCTCCGTCGACTTTCGTGTCAGGGCTTTTCGTCATTGACGGCTTCGAAGATGTCATCGGTCGTTGGTTCCGAGTAACTCATGTCGTCTTCAACATCGACGTATATGTTCGTCAACCATCACACCCGCTGCTGTGCTGCAATAGGGACATATATACGAGTTGAGCCGTTTCACAAGCTGCTGTGCAATAGGACCGAAATTAGTCGCCCTGACCGGCACGCTTCGGGAAGCGCATCGCTAGTACTAGCGCTGACCACAGCTGCAGCGGTGGCTGAGGTAGGCAGCGGCGGCACTACGGCGTTGCATTCGTTGTACAGGCAAATTCGCTGTAGCTGTCGTCGCTGCAGTGTAGAGGAGAATTCACAATACCGCCACGGGACATAGAATCCTTTGTTTCGCATGTAATTTTTGTTGCAGTGGCTTTCGTTGTACAGAGGCGTTCGATCGTATTAACTACTCCGATTCGAGCACGCATTGAATAGAATAAAATATATATTCTATCCGTTATTCAAAATTTTCGAATGTTGGCAAATCCCTATATAAGCAGTGCGCTTTTCTTTCCTTTCTTTTTCTTTTCCTTTTTTTTTTGCGATGCAGTGAGCACCTTATGTCATCGTCCACTGATCTGTTCATTCCGTCGATCTCCATTACAGCATTTGTATCCTGCAGGACGATGTCCTTTCCGCGGCCTCCGAGATCGGTGGGCGCGATGATACTGCGCGTCGCCCGATCTCGAAGGCCGTGCCTTCTACCTCAAATCTCCATTTACTCCTAACCTTGCACCAGCCGACTCGCCGCAGCGCTGTCGTTTGTACTGGTCGGATGGATTTTCATAACACTGATAATAACATCGGGCTGCGTGGAGGTGCGCAAGTGGCACAGTGCTTACGCATACTTAGACAACTCCCAGATCAGTTTCTGCGTGAATGTTTTGGACACCAACTGTGTTAGCGACTTCTTTTACTCTGTGTCTTGAATTCGTTTTATAATTAACAAAGGTTTTATTTTGCTGGACATGCTCAGCAGCCTGCTCTGGTGGGAACAGCACGTTGCGCAATCTTTAGAACGAAGTAAATGTGACTTGTGTCTGTAAAGGTGTGCCAAGCCTTTTGTGGATTTTTGCCTGTGCACTTCGGCATCATGACGTGTGCGCCTGAGGTTGGTAATAAAGGTGACTTTGAAGTTGGCCTGTATGACGAGGAGTTTTGAAGGTCCCGAGTGCTTCGTTATAAAGGCCTTTTGATTGTATTCGAAACGCCGAATATTTATCGACTAGTTTTCGAATAATCAGCACCCGCCTGCGAGCACTCTAAGAAGGGCGATATATAAACTAAAGCACCGATGGGTACGCTTATTTCGTTTCCCTCCTTGGACTACCCGTAGCTAACGCGTAGCCCAAGCTTTAGTGTGACTTGGCAGTTCGTTGACTTCGGAGTGATGTTTCACGCATAATGCTCGTGTGAATCCCGTGATCGTGTTCTACCATTGAGTCATCATCGTCACGACCATCATCATCATCAGCCTGGCTACGCCCACTGCAAGGCAAAGGCCTCTCCCATACTTCTCCAACTACCCCGGTCATGTACTAATTGTGGCCACGTTGTCCCTGCAAACTTCTTAATCTCATCCGCCCACCTAACTTTCAGCCGCCCCTGCTACGCTTCCCTTCTCTTGGAATCCAGTCCGTAACACTAAATGACCATCGGTTATCTTCCCTCCTCATTACATGTCCTGGCCATGCCCATTTCTTTTTTTTATTTCAACTAAGATGTCATTAACTCGCGTTTGTTCCCTCACTCTACCATTGAGTAATCTAATATTATTATAATATGGTTATAGGCTCGATTTATGTATCGCTCTCTATCACGTAGCTTTTCTGTTGATTATGCTCTCGACGGTACCCTGGCACTCCCGCTTCTCTCCTGAACCTACCATTTTGTTGAACATTTTCTTTCGTTTTAATGCCTGACTTTAAGAGATGGCGACAAAAAGAGCACCCCGAATGCCATGGTCACTGCTGTATAAGAGCTATATTTCAGTGCATAGCGTTCCCATATGTTTTTGTTGTTGGTTGAAATTTTCGTCAGCGCTGCAAGTACAATTTTGCGAAAATCCAGCACTCTATTGGAAGAAGTTGTGTTATTATTCCAAGGCTATTCGAAATGCATTTGATTCGTTTTCGTGTTCGGTATCACCGCTATTCAGTGCGTATCCGACTCCGTTTCAAAGATTGCTATGCATGCGCATGCCCTCTATATATTCATTGAAGGCTATATGGAAGCGACGTCATCCCATGAGAAGCATAAAATTTGGCTGGCTAGTAGCACTTCAACACTCTGGAAAAAAAAAAGGGGGGGGGGAAGCTGGAAGGCTATTTAACCTGCACTTGAAGTCGATGAAAGACATCCTTCCTTGCCGAGCTGGAAGCGGGAACTGGATGCAAGAACTAAGGAAGTTAAGCAATGTATCTTTTTTTTACACCTCCTTTGTATTAACGAATACCTTGGTAGGAACCTTCTCGGTAGAAACCATTTGATTCACTCTGAGAGGCCCGCAGCGTCTCAAAACCAAAGCGTCTGCATCTCTTCGACCCAGATGCGCGCAGCGTCTCGGCGACAGTCTCAAAACGCTATAGCTGTCACGATGGACGAATGCGAGAACGCTCCCCCATTACCAGTACTACCGCACGGCGGTATACCGGCTCCTTGCTGCGCGACGGCACGGTGGTTACCACCGGGAGCACCAGTACCAGATCGATCTATACGGAATTTGGGCACGTAACTACACTGCACTATCACCGGGATCGGCGCACGAAAGAAGCTGGAAACATACCCGACGCGGAAAAGCGGGTGTTAGCCCTGCAAGAAAGACTGTCTTTCGAAACAGCCCTAGTATAAGAAGACCACGGGAAGACTGACGGCACAGTGCCTTCTGTGCCATCAGTGCCTTCTGCTCACCATCCACATTTTTTTTTTTTCAAATGGGGATGGTGAACTAGGCAAGACATTCCGCTACATGTCCGTGCAAGAAAGACTGTTTCTTTCGAAACTGCGCTAGTATAAGAAGACCGCGGGAAGACTGACGGCACAATGCCTTCTGTGCCGTCAATGCCGTCTGCTCACCATCCACATTTGTTTTTTTTTTTGTTTTTTTTTTTTTCAAATGGGGATGGTGAGCTACGCAAGACATTCCGCTACATGTTTACATCCGCGGCCTCTGTCTGCCACGAGTCACGTGTGTTCGTGGGTGTGTTAGTGGCGTCTGTTTATGCGTTCCAGAGGGTGGTGGCCTTTTATTTTTCATTATTATTTTTTGTGTGTTTGTGCGTCTGTACGAGCGCGAGGGTCTTGCGGTAATCGGGAAAAGTCAGCTGACGCCGATCGTCTCGTGGGGTCGGGAACCTCGCGAACCACGCGCCGTCGAAAACACGTGACGAAGCGCGTTTATTTGTCGCTGTGTAACCGCTGTATACGTCACGTGCTTGCCTTTGTTTTTTCATGGCGTGAGTGTGTCGCGCGTGACCCCAGGAAACGTCCTGTCGCCAAGGGGTGCCTGTCGCGCTGGTTTTAGCATCCATGTTTGCCAAAGAAAAATGAGTATTTTGGGACGTAATTTACAATGTGTACATTTTTTTTTACGTGTTCAAATAAAAGAAAAAGGTGTCATGCGTCGAGTTCGTGTATGTAGCTATTTCGTGCGAATAGCGCTAAAATTCATTTATCGAACAGTGTTATAACTGCGCAGGAAAATTTGCGTTAGTGCAAGGGTGCACTGAAGTCTATTGAAATGTCCATTACCTCCGTTATCCACTGTATTTATAAATCAAATTGTTGGAACGCCCAGAATCGTCTCATTGAAACAAACATTTCCAAACAATCGTCTTGTGGAACCTGCGCGTGTACACTTAAATACTGACATGTCATGTTGCAGAATACACTTTTCTTACAAGGCGCGAACATACAGGCGTATTATTGTCGCTGCAGTCTGTAATGCTGAGGGAAGTCCGCGTATGCTATCACCAGGTTCGTGTACACAGGGGTGTCGGAGGGGTAGTCGACATCCCGGGGGAGAAAAAAACTCGGCCAACAACAGTCTGTGAACACTCGTTCCCCCACTATACCCTGATGCCCTGGCACCCAGACCAGATGTTTCACGTCGGCCTGTGCATTCAAGTTTGCGATAATTTCAGCCGCTAATGGCGCCATTCTACCCTTTGTGTAATTTCTGAACGCGGTGTCAGACATGTGAGGCGCGATGGGTCGCCGCTAGAGCGATAACTACCTCTTTTGCTATCATTGGGTTATTATTGCGATAGCGATTGCATGGACACTCCAAGTCCATTTCTGCCGTCACTGTCGGCGTGAGGTTCTGTATAAAACCCAAAGGGTCGCCGCGCGCCGTGTGATGTATGTGAGAGTGAAAGCGTGCAAGAGAGAGCCGGAGATCGCGGCTCACCCTCGCCATATTCCTTCGAGCACAAGGATCCGGGGGGAGAGTCGGCAGGGGGGATCTACAAGCTGCCGCTGTATCTTTAAAGCCTTCTGGACAGAGTCCGGCCTCGCGCTGTGTTTTCGCGGCTTCGCGTTGATGCGAGACGCAGCCGGAAGGTCAATTCGCTCGCTGCTGCTGCCACACTTCCTCGCTCCAGCGTTTTCACAGCGAGTTTCCGCGGTCATCGAGTGAGATGTGTTCATGTTGGCTTGAGCGCGCATGACACCATGCTTGTTAATGTAGTTAGTATGCCTACGGTTACAAGTTTGTACAGTCCACAAAACTTCAATTCTTACTTCGTATACCTGTCCACTAATTTGCTATCGCAATCGATGCTTCGCCTTTCGGACGAAACTGCGCCTTTTTGCTTTTGATGTTTGCCCAGTTGAGTAACGTTATATTTTCGTCTACGATTGCCAGGACCCGCAGCATCTACATAGAGTGTGCCCTCTCTGGATTGTGCCATCTACATAGAGTCTCTCTGGATTGCTATTGTTCTAGCTTTTCTTCTTTCCCCGTGGTAGCGCGGGTGCATGCTTTTGAGCAGGCGGGTTGTTTCGAACGGCCTCCGCCAGGTTTTTGGGATGTCGACGTGCTTATCCATGAAATGGGATTTCGAAGTTCAGGTCGTGGAGGACTTGTCTTTTTGTTTTGGTACTTGCTATAGCTGTATCGTTTGGGCTGAGAGGTGGGCTTCGTTGAGCTCCTGGACTGTGTTATGGATGCCCAGTTGCAGCAGGCTCTCGGTAGAGGCTGACAGGGACAGGCCTAGGGCTTGCTCGTAGGCTGTCAGGAGCATGTTGTCTAGTTTCTTGACATCCGGCTTTTTTCAGGTTCAAGTATGGGGTAGCGTAGACTATCTGGCTGACAACGAATGTCTGGACAAGGCGTAGGGTGTCCTTTTCAGGCATCCCCGTTCTTTTGTGCGTTATCCTATCAATAATTCTCCTGAGTTGATCCCCGACGTTGCGGAGTGTAGCTACAGTAATTGCGTTGTTGCCAAGAGTGACAGACTGTAACCAACGATGTGTGTGCCGTGTTATGTGCCCTCTATCTCTTCTCCCCATCTTTCATCCCCCCCATCCCCCTCCCATGTGTAGGGTAGCAAACCGGTTTGGCAAAACTGGTTAACCTCCCTGCCTTCCTTCTCCACTTTTTCCTTCCTTTTCCTTCCTTTGTTGTCAGTGGTTAGGCCAAGAACCTCGAGATATTCCACTTCTTGTATGCGCTCGCAATCCATGCATGTTGATATCGATGTTTTCCAGATCTTCTTTCTTAGGGAAGACGAGGAGTTTCGATTTTCCCGGGTAGTATTGGAGGCCGCATTCCCTGGCGTATATAGTGCTGCACAATGGTGGCTTCTGCTTGTAGGTTGACTTCTGTCTGGCCTAAATTACCCCTGGTTGTCCAGACGGTGACGTCATCGGTATAGAGAGCGTACCGGGCGCCATCGATCTCGTTCATCCGATCAGAGAGCCGGCTCACGGATGAGTTGAAGAGCAGAGGTGGCAGCACTGCTTAACTGCACGCTAGGTGGCGACTCCGGCGTTTCGAGGTTCGCCAATTCGCAGGCCTTTAATTGTGCCGAGTGGTCCAGGACAGGGTTGATCGCAGATCACGATGGGAGAGGTCTTCGTCCTGCAATGCATAAAGGTTCCTGCAATACATACCATCCGGAATTCTCGATCTGCGCTCGTTAAGCTATAACATGAGAATAATGGTAAGTACATGCATTTGTATAATCTTAGTGTTTGTGGCTTCAGTCGTTCCTGCGGTGTTATGTTTTCTTTTTTAACGTTTCATCTTTATATAATCTCAAAGCAATCATAGTTTTCTAAACCCATAGCAAGGCATGCAACTTCGCACATGTGTAATCGTGGCGAATCGTTGCACTTAAACGCAATATCTCGTTAAGAATGATCCATTTGAGAATTCACAAAGCCGATTGAAGCCAGAAGGACAAAGTTTAGGCAAATCCATACATGGCAGGTTCCTCATTCTCATGCCGGTAGAACCACCGCGCTTGCAGCTCCCCTAGACACTATAGTGTCAAACTTACCCTCTAGTAATATTTTGTAAGAAACTCCACGCTGCAGTCGTGTAGGAAGAAAATGAACTTGCATGGAGAATTGCGTCACGCAACTCTCCGTGAATGCATCCCCTCGTATTTTTGCCAAATGATGAACTGGAACTTCGCTCGCTTCTTGCCACGTGTACACCTAATACTCTTCGTTGCAACGGAGGAGTGCGCCAGCCGCAAGTTCCTGTCTCACCGACTGTCTTTTCGGAAAGAATTACGCGCACATCATACGGCTGAGAGTGGCGGTCGGGTGCATTAAAGCGTACCGCGACATGATCGCGGGCTGGGCCATACGTCTTCTGGCTTCGATCGGTTCGCGTCACAGTCCCTCCTAGTTCTTCCTTGCTTTATGGCTGCAGTGAACGTATAACCACAGCAGGCACGTACCCAGGATTTTCTATCCTGGGTATCCTGGGTACCCAGGCACGTACCCAGTATAACTTTTCTATGCAAATGAGGGGGGGGGGGATACCTTTACTAGTACAAATGTGAAAAACGCCCGCCATTCGCCATAACGACGGGTAAACCCGCAAAGAAGAAATGAAATAAAGTGTATCTCACAGGTAGTACGCCTGTGAGATACACCTCTTCTTTACTTGGCAAACAAAAGGAACCACATCGAATGGACTCGTGCAGGAAAGAAGCGCAGGAAGAACACTTCCAAGAACCAGTAAACAAACGAAAGTGCAAAATAAAGATTTCTATCATCATCATCAGCCTATTTTATGTCCACTGCAGGACGAAGGCCTCTCCCTGTAGTAGGTTTCTATAGTAGCATACAACTTAAAGAAACAGCAGTTGGCAAGCAAGGCACACGGACCACGAGGGGTTGTGTTACTCCGCCAGCCAACAATAGGAGCAAACGAAGTCGTCGTCATGCGGCCTTTTCAAAATGGCGTTGTACCTGCTACCTCCGGAGCGTCTGCTGTTCTTGAAAAGTCTTTTAATCGACGGACGGAAGCAATGGGGTGTGCAACAGACATGGACAAAGCGTATGGAGTCTGAGCATTTCACTCTTCAAAAAGCTACACGCCGTGGTTGCTTAGTGGCTGTGGTGTTGGGCTGCTAAGCACCAGGTCGCGGGATCGAATCCCGGCCACGGCGGCCGCATCTAGATGGCGACGAAATGCGGAAGCACCCGTCTACTTAGATTTAGGTGCACGTTAAGGAACGCAAGGCGGTCCAAATTCGTGGAGTCCCCCACTACGGCATGCCTCATGTTCAGATCGTGGTTCTGGCACATAAAGCTCTATAATTAATTAAATCTTCAAAAGTCTGCGGTACAGTTCATTTCAGTGCTGAGCCCGTTTTACTCATGAACCTTCAATGCCAGCTCACGTGAAACTTGATAATAAATAGCTGCAGCGAAGCAAGCATTTTATTTCAATTCAATAAAGAATTAGGCTTTCGCCATTCCACTATAATAGGCGAGGGAAAACGTATAAAATTACGCGCTAATAATTTTATTTTTGTGGTTACCGCCTTATTTGGGTAACAGGAAAAGTTTGAAGTACGGATTATTTGCAGCCTCGCGGAGGAACAGTGGCTGGCGGTTATGAGGGCGTGCGCGGGGCTTCACTGCAGTCTCCGACTATAGAGGCATTTCTTAAAAATAATTTGCTATGGAAAAATTATAGAGAAATTTATATTTGCGGAGCAATCACAGTTTTTTTTTCTTATCCCTCGTTTACTGCTCTACCAAGTGAAGTCCCAAAACGGACTCGCATTGTTATTTGGGAAGCTGCGTAGTGATGCGTGGCCGCCAGTCCCGTACAACCGCGTAGAGCGCAGGACGCTGAGGTTCTAGACGTGCTGCGCCCGCCGAGGAAGGTTAGAAAAAGACCTACATGATCACAGCAGAGAAGTGGCTACGTCAGGCGGCTCGACTGATAACAGTAGAAGTGTACTTCAAGATACACAGAATTGTTATCCACTTCCGGCAGCGTTTTCTCTACTTCCTTTTTAAATAAAGAGATGCTGATCCATAAATGTTTTCATAAACAATCGGAAAATTTGTTAATTTTCGCTTTTCCTTCCTGTTTGGCTGTTGCCTAGGCTGAATTTATCAACTCCTTGCGACTCTCGTTTCCAGTTGCCAGTTCTGCACAAAACGTGCTGTACAATTAGAGATAGACCAGACGAGGCAACGGGTGGCAGTCATATTGCTTATGGGTTTAAGGGTTATTGCAGGGTTTGATGATGAACGCTGTTTCGCATTATATTATATTTGCACATTATTTAACCCATATTGCGTGTATATGGTTCCGACGATCTGCCAGCATCGCGGCAAGCTGCCACTCGAGGAAATAATGAAGCAAAAGGAAAAGTTAAACTCAACTGGCGTTTTCTCCGGCTGCAACTCGTTCCTCAAGCAGACAGACCAGCTAACTACGAACCGAATCCCTTGGATCAGTCTAAACATAGAAGCTTGAACTAATGAAGCAACAGCCGTGCGCGTGACCGTTGAATAGGTGGGGAGAACTGAAGGCATCTCGAGTTAATCGCGTGGGCACCGAATCGATGAGAAAACTGGCCTTCACACCCCGGGAGATGCCGATAAATAGCGTCAACCAAAAGGAGTGAAAAAGGCAGCAAAATGTTGACCACTCAATAGCTGTGAAGTCTCAACATTGATTTGGCGGCGCTTTAGGAATGTGTGTGAGGATTGGTGGCGTGGCCGTGGAGAGGGGGAGGGGGTTATGTCATTTAATTTCCGGCGGGGGCGGCCCCCCCGCCGGAACGTGCCTGAACCACCGAACACCTATATAAAGATATATAACGCGGTGACTATTATGATGAACTGTTGGCAGACCTCCAAGAAGACCTGCAAGAAGACCTCCAAGAAGAGCGTCAAGAAGATCTCCAAGCATGTCGAACAAAGCGAGCATTCTTTTTTCCCGTCTATCAATGGAAAACGAGTCGAACAAAGCAGTGAATTAGGAAGAGTGGTTTCGCCACAACAGGGGCCTGCCTGGCGCGGTCAGCGCCCCCTGCCGCCGGCCGCGTGTCCTGTTGCGCAAGCAGGCGGCGGTGGCGGCGGCAACCAGCTGCAGCAGACGACAACGTCCAGACGATGCGGAAAGAGGGCAGAAAGAAGATGCAAAGGGACCCGCGGGTCCGCGCGTTTTTTCTAATTCCGATCGGAATTATAATCCCCGGCAGGGCGCAGCCGCCGTCGCCGCCGCTTTTGCTGCACTAGCCGGGCGCCAGGGGCCGCTCGTAATCCGCGAAGCGCCTGCGTGACGAAATAAGCGAAGCGAGAGATAGAGAGAGACAATAGAGAGAGAGAGAGACAGAAATAAGAGATAGAGAGAGAGAAAGAGAGAGAGTGCAGAGGAAGGCAGGGAGGTTAGCTAGAGAGAGAGAGAGAGAGAGATATGTATATAATATATATATAAGAAAGGAAGGAAAAGAAACCAATCGGACTGCCTCAGCGAAGCACGCGCGCACACAATTCTTGAGAAACCGGGCGCCTGCAGTTTGCAAAAGCTTTTATTTTTTTATTTGAGTGGGGCGAGTGGGTTCGCAACAAATAAGTTAGTATCATAGTGGAAAGAGACAGTACACAGGAGTGGCCTGTCTGCATGTGTATGCTGCGCTAACGCCTGTCCTGTGCATATGCAGCGTTTTTGTCCCTGTCTTTTCGCGCTCTGACTATTGCCTTTGGGTTTCGGTTTCTTTTACCCACCTCGGTAAACTTAGTGGCTATGTTATTCTGCTGCTAAGCATGATCGAGGTAGCAGGTTCGATCCCCGGATGCGGCTGCCGCACTTACATTGGAGTGAAATGCAAAAAACCCTCGCATACACGTTTTATTATTATTGTTTTTGTTGTGGTAGCTGCCCAACGGAATCAAAATGAAATGTTGAACATAATTATGAAGCTCCGTGTCCCCGCATAAAGTCTAAAATAATAAAGATGTGGCGATGAGGGTCAAAAAATAAAATATCCGCTTGTGCAAGTCCACGGCGGCCGATCACGGTGGAGTCCAACACGGCTCAGATGACGTCGACGATCCGTTTGCTGGCCAGGGCGTGTCCGTATAGCAAGGGCTGTAAGTATTCCCCTTGCACTGGCGCAGGACGGTATACGGGCATCTAGAAGAGGCGTCGATATGTTCCCACTGCTCGCGGATGGCCCACGTGACAGCAGCACTTACGCGGACTCTTCGGAGCGACACCCTCCTCTTTACTGCTGAGGCCGCCTGGGAGGTCGGAACTACTCAGACTCACAGGCGCACGTTTAACGAACCGTAGGTAGGTCAAAATTACCCAAGAGCCCTCCATTATACATCGCGTCCCTCATAACGCACTGCGCGGTTTCAACACGTTAAGCTCCACAATTTAAAGTTACTTCGTTTTCTTTTCTATTGCTACGTTTCGGAGGTTTCCGGGGAGCAGTAGATCGTGTCTGGCCCATGCCTTACCCTCCTCTTTTCTTGTTCACGCATGTGACGGCTATGATAGCTATTGATAGCTACCATGGTCTCTGCTTGCCGGCTTGAATCATTCGAGGAATCGCAGTCGCTGTTTGTCGTAACCCGCTGCGCGCAGTTTTTTCTTTTTTAATCTCTCAAAATTCAACAGCAGCAGAACCGCCGGGGAATCACGCAGCAACGAAATTTCTAGGGTAATACGCATATATAGGACCCACTATGGAATGTGCCAGAGTGGGTCAGATAAATGAGTTACAGGCTAGAAACGTATCCAGTTGGTAGCCGAGACCCATTAGTGACGCTGACTACCTTGTTTGGTGAGTAACGCTACTCACACCACAGTTACGAACTGCAGCTACACCAAGGTATATAGTGCATGCTGTGACGCATACAACTAGGTACTCTGTCTACAATTACTTTTTCTTTCATTTTACTAGGAGTGCGCGCCAAGGATGGTGCTGACTCTGCTCTCCGTAAGCATGCTCGATCGTGCCGAGGGAACGAACAGGCGCCCACCTTGTTTTGAGCACATTTCACCCACTTACAGTGTGAGGTTAGCGAATGTGGCCGCGGGCCCTACTGGCGAACGTTTTGCTAGCCAAGTGCCGACACTCGTATAAGCCGAGCGCGTGTGCAAAGGGATGTGACTGCATTGTTTATTCAGCTCCCACTGTCTTCCCGCGCGCAAGAGGCGTAGACGATTTTGAGCCGGTTTGAGCCCACTTGAGGATCATCGTTGCTGCGTTTCAAGGCGACGGATCTGTCGGGCTGTCAACTCGTAAGCCGACGGATCAAGCTCAGCAAAGGTATTACAGGGAACGTAACAAAGAAAGAAGAAAATGACAGCTTCACTCGAAGGGCGAATCACTGACAGCGATATCAAGGCATGGCTCTGCGTTTGAACAGCTCGGACAAGTGTTCTAAAAATACGCGAGTCTGACTGACGCGGATGCGACATAGGCGGGTGTGCGAAAATTTTGTAGCACCCAGTAGCCAGTACGCTCGTCTTATTGGCTTGCAGAGGGACACGATGTCGCAGCTGTGTTTAGAAAAAGTTTATTTCGACAAGAGACGATACGAACACCGAGTCATAGTCACGGCACAATTCCACCGGGACGATAACATGTAAGAAACGAAACACAGCACGTTTTCAACGTAAGTAATGTCCGAGTCCTCACGCACCAACATATAAACACGTATACCCACGGAAAGGCACAGTTACACATAAACTAAATGCCACATGTACAAAATGATTTTCAATATATACAGTGTACACAATGGTTATGTACAATGATGAGGTGATAGAACACTTTACACAATTTTAAAGTGATGTGCACGAGATGTGTATATACAAAAAATGATCATGTATACGAGAGGACACACACAGAGAAATCGCGGGCACCTGCATTCTATGTGCATTAAATGACATATTGCCAGTCGCTACGTTTGCAGTCCACAAGGCAACAAAGTCGAATCGTAGCGCTCCCGAAAAAACAGACCGACACTGACGGCGGAGCTCTCGTCAAAGACGGAGCACGTTGTAACACAAGCAGACGACACTTGATGTGTGCCGGAAGTGCTTAAGTATACAGAAAAATTGTTCTTGTGCATTTCCTTTATGTTACTTTCTTTTTATAAAAACTAATTAACTAACATTCCAACTATTACGAACATCATTTGTTTACCATAAAGTTGGAAAAATTATCAATCATGTGCTCTGGTCAGCCAATCGGATAGCTCGCCCCACTGACGTCTTATGGGTGATTTGCGTCATATGGGTAGGGGCGGCTTAAAATTCCGCCGTGCAGTGTGCTGCGATCGGCAGCGATGTGCACTTTTAAAACCTTGTAATATATTACACGCTTTACGCGAAGCACTTAGCTGCGTCAATTAATGATGAGAAGGCCCTACTCTAACGACTCAGTACTTTTGTAGAAAATTGTCAAAATCGTTTCAGGGTCCCTTTAAGAGGTCACAAGTCACCGCAAGTCGCTTTATTTTAGCAAAAAACGAGCAACGGCGCCTCTGCGGGAGACGCCGTGGGTCGGTTAACGGACTCTGAAGACGAAGACGATCGTGACGTCATCGTGAGTACCGGGGAGGCGCAAGATTGGAATAGGGTGCTCACACGTGACCCCTGCAGTGCTGACGTCATCTTCGCACCCGGATTTCTTTAGCTTCGACGAAAATTTGAAACGATGATTGCGGCTCTGCTAGGTGCACAATCGAGAACAAATAACTAAGAGTAGTTGAATTTCAGTGTGGCCGCGTTCCAAACCACCCTATATATTTCAATGCTAAAGCCTCTTGAGCTTCCCTTTAGCTTTAACGTGCCGTCTAGGACATATATGTATTGGCATCGCACAGACCCCAACGCGCTGTCTGCAAAGAGAGGCGCAAGTGCAGTGTCTCTTTCAGCTAGACTGTGAGCACCGGCATTGTTTTGCACTTTTTAATAGGCTTAAGAGAAGTTCGAGAAAAAGAACGTGCGCTGTGAGTGACTTTTTTTTTGGACTTTTGTTTTCGCGCTGTGATGCTAAGGAAATTCTTAGGAATATATTAATAAAAGTGTGATATCTGGCTTGAGCATTTTTGGCGGTTAATTAGTATAGCACCTGCGCCTACCTACCTACAGTAATGCTGCTAATGAAACAAACATTTTTTTCGCTGCTGTATGCCATTTAGAGTAACTGATGCATTAAGGAGGGCGGAGTAGCATAAGCGACTTCTCACGCTTTTCGTATGTTTGCTGTCCATTCAAAATAGAAGCTTAGAGCATCGCGTAATTAACGCATTCAAAATGCACGTTTTATTAATTGTTTGCGACGTTTCACCAGCATATATACAGTCATATATTAACATTTCTAGCGCACTATTTACAATTTACTGCGTCTCTCGTTTTTATTTACTGCCGTTTATAGTTACGTCTCAAAGCGAAAAAAAAGTTCGACACTCTGGCTGTTTTTTTATTAACAACCTGCCATGGTTGCTCAGTGGCTATGGTGCTGGGCTGCTGAGCATGAGGTCGCAGGATCGAATCCCGGCCACGGCGGCCGCATTTTGATGGAGGCGAAATGCGAAAACAACCGTGTACTTAGATTTAGGTGCACGTTAAAGAGCCCCAGGTGGTCGAAATTTCCGGAGTCCTCCACTACGGCGTGCCTCATAATCAGAAGCTGGTTTTGGCACGTAAAACCCCATAATTTAATTTTGATTAACAACTGATATGCCGAGCACGCCGGCCCTCACCGCCACGGGACGAAAACCGTTGCGTTGCCGAACTCCCCTTAAGAACATCGCCGTAAAAAAAAAGCTCACAGGTCCTATCATACGCTACTCCGTATAGTGCGATGGCGTTGTCACGGCCGGCCCACCCGTGCTTTTGAATGCACTTCCTCTAGGATTGGCCCACGTGACATTTGCTATATAGGTCGTGTCAGAGTGGTACATTGCAGCAGAGCGGCTTAACACATGCAGTCGTTGACTCGGGGCTGGTGGTGCTGATTGTCTTTCCCATTAATATTATTTCATTTGTTGTGTTTATTTATTTATTTATTCACTCGCTCGCTCGCTCGCTCGCTCGCTCGCTCACTCACTCACTCACTCACTCACTCACTCAATCACTCACTCACTCACTCACTCACTCACTCACTCACTCACTCACTCACTCACTCACTCACTCACTCACTCACTCTCACTTGCCCGAAGGCATAGCAGAAAGGCCTGGGTTTTAATGAACAAAATATATGCGCACTGGTCGACTTGGTTGCAAAATTATATTCTTTAAAGCCGCCTTGAAATTCGCGGTATAGTGGCGCGAGGGAAACAGGAATGCGTTTCCAGTTCAGACTTGTTTTCGGGAAAAAAAAAAATAGTCGTGAGATAAGTTTGTTCTCCAAGGCGGGAACACCAACTCTTAGATTGTGGTCTATTTGCGTCTCCTAACCCTTACCCAATCACAGCCCGGTGATAACTAAACGACACGTTAAGTCGGCGGGGGGCGGGGGGAGGGAGGGCCAAGGCCGCTCCCTTTTGACCGAGGATCATGCGAAGCAAGATGAGAGGAAACAGCCACAACTCCGCAACTCTTGACTGCGTCACCTTCGGCCGCTCCTTGGCTGTGGAAGTTGTCTAGCTATGTCTCTTAGAGCCGGTTGCGGAGATGGGCGAGTCTTGTAGAGCCAGCAGGCGTTGTGTACCCTTAGGGCTGCAAGTGCTACTGTGCTGTGCGGTGACAATTTGGCGGCGACACTGACCGACTGTGATTGTATGTTTGTGCTCCTTTCTTTCTTTATCTCTACTTTGCTATCACTTTACCTCCCCCTCCCCTCTCTCCCCAGCGTAGGGTAGCAAACCGGATCTTCCCATCTGGTTAACCTCCCTGCTTTTCTCTCTCTCTCTCTCTCTCTTCTCTGCGACTGTTTCTTACAGCGAAGCTGTATATGGCTATAAAATCCCGAACTTTATTTTTCCCGCGTCCGTCACGTCGACAGAAAACCCAGTGAGCCGATCCCGTCGGCAAAGCAGGGTCAGGAGTAACATGGCTCATAACTCCCCCCCCCTTCCCCCCGTAAGGCTGAGGCGGGAAGCGAACATGAAGCACAGCTTTTGTTGTCAATACGAAACCCAAAAATAATACGAAAAAGGACAGGGCCGTCAGACCACGTGATGGACGACGAGGCGCGAGCACTTCCGCGTTGGTCAACGTACGTTGCCGCCAGAAACGCCCGCGTACCGTGAATTAGGTGCACGTTAAAGAACCCCAGAGTGGTTAGTATTAATCCGCAGTACCCAGCTACGCCGTGCCTCGTATAATCACACTGTGGTTTTCGCGCGTAATACCCCAGGGTTTAATTTAATTTACACTTCATTGCTCGCGATAAAGCTAGACGAAGGAACGCCACCGCGTAGCGATGCCTGCAACGCAGAGGGACCGAGGGTATACTGTTCGGGACATTCTCGAATTCCGCCATATCGTCAACTTTTTGCAATGGCGGCATTTCGAGCCAATCAGAGATACACAAAGGCTAGCTGCTGTACGGCCTCTTTGATCGGCGAGTCGCTTAGTCATTCAGTCTATCGGTTGGCTGTAAAACCGATCACCCGGTCAGTAAGTCAGTGAGTAAGTCAGTAAGCTGACTTATTGAGTGTGAGTCAGTAAGCTCATAATGCCGCTTTTACCAAATTTGACGATACGGCCGAACCGAGCAATATTCAGAATAGCACCCCTACTAAATGACGTACTCACTGACTTATTGACCGGGTGATCGGTTTTACAACCAATCGATAGACTGAATGACTAAGCGACTCGCCGACTAGCCCACCATGCGTCTGACTCGTCTACCGACCGCGGCTGAAATACCGACTGTTTGAGTGACTTACCTAGCGACCGACTGAGGCACTGACTTACCGACCATCTGACTGAGTGAGTAAATGGTTATGCTACCGCGTGACTGATTGACTAAATCACTGACCGACCTACTATTCATCTGACTTAAATAGCGATCGACTGACTTAGTCACCGACCACAGCGACCGACTTACCTACCGATCGGAGGTAAGTCGGCAGGTAAGTCGGTCGCTATGGTCGGTCACTCAATCAGTCCCTGGCTACATTTACTGACATGATTACGGCCGAACTACTGAACGACCGAAAAGCTCTGCAAACTTACCGAGTGACAAACCGATCGATTCCTCCTTCCGTCTGTCGACGGACTGATTGATTACAGCCGAAGTGGTTACATCCCAAAACGCGCAACAGGAGGAGAGAGACAAGATGTCCCGTTCTCGTTTCTCCAACTTCCTTGTTGTCACGTCCCCCCTCCGTATTCAACAAGTATGCGTCGCGCGCACCGCGGAAGCATATTGCAAGGCTCTTTCCAAGGTATAACGCCTTCCACTTCACAGCAGCAACAACTGTCACTAACGCGTTCTTTACGCTCGCAAAAACCGCTCTCCGCCGCCATTTCTTCTACAGACGCGCGCAGAAACAAAAGAGCGTCCGTTCTGCGCGCTGCTTGACCCTGGGCCACGGCGAGGAAAGCGGGCGGCGTCAGCTCTTTGGCCGCTTCGCCGGCGCAACCAGCTCGTCGGTGGGCTTTCCTCCAAGGTCGAGGCCCGGTTGAAGGTGTTGCCACCGGCCATCGAGCCTTTCTTTCTTTCTTTCTTTCTTTCTTTCTTTCTTTCTTTCTTTCTTTTCTTTTCTTTTCTTTTCTTTCTCCTGCGTGCTCACGTGTTTGTGTATCTGCTCGTGTCCGCGTATACTCGAGCGAGCGGTAACACGTAAGAACACTCGCTCTGCCTGGCACGGCACACTGGGACGCCGGCGGCATAGACCTTGCGACCGGTGCGTGTGTTTACTTGCATGTGTATGTGCGTGCGTGCGTGCGTGCGTGCATGCGTGTGTGCGTGCGTGCGTGCGTGCGTGCGTGTGAGCCGCGTTTCCGGGCGACCCTCGGGCGCCGAGCTGCGCCTTGGAGGCGCGCAGTCGGTCCCGCATATGTGTATACATAAACACTCGTATCACGCACTCTCCTTTCTCTTTTAGAAGTAGGGGTATGCTGGTTGCCTGGTTTCCTTTTGGGAGCAGAGTACAGCGAGGCGCCGAACTTTGTTGCAAGGGGAGACGCTTAGCGCGATGCATTCTGTAACGGTTTAGTCGCGAGGAGTTCTGCACACTGTAAATGGCAAACACTTTGGCGTCGCGACTGTAAAATGGAGTCGATGAGGATAGCTATAGGGGCTTGTTGGTGCGGCATACCTTATTTTGTTGTAGCGCAAGCTGAGCAAGGACAACAGAAAGGCACATCCGACACACACAGCGCTAACTTTCAACAACAGATTTATTTCCCGTTATCGTCGCTATGTATACACCCTCGAACCGTCATACAGCACGTGTAAATTTCGGTAAATTTTTGTTTAAAGTTAGCGCTGTGTGTGTCAGATGTGCCTTTCCGTTGTCCTTGTTCAGCTTGCACTACAACAAAGTAAGATGTAAAATGGGGAGTGGGGAAAACCGCGCGATGGTTAGAGGCCTCAGTTGTTATTGTTACCACAGGGAAAATGGGAAAAAACGGTCTTCGTTATTCTTCTCCTACCGGGAATGGCACCTCACGACTTAAAGGGACACTAAAGCGAAGCACTAATTCAGTTTATACACACAAAGCGTTCTTTGAAACCTAGTGCGTTGTTGTTAATTCCGAAATAATAGGTTGATTACTACGAGATAAAATAAAGGTCAACGTTCCAGTTTCTTTAATTTCGCGCCGATTCCCCTACGCCGGTACGTCACTGTGACGTCACAGATTTCGCAGTACCTTTTTGTATCTATAGGCTGCGTTTCAGAAAAAGTTCCCGGAGCTCGCTACGTTCAATCTTTGGCTCCTTTAGAACACAATATGGTCTATATCTTTACCGCTAAACAATTAACCTGGCCCTAACAGACGCTGTCAAAATCTGTGACGTCACATCGAACTGTTGCGGGAACTTCGAGGAGGCGTCGCCACCAATCTTTTGTTATTGCGCTCTTTTGGCTTACCAATTCGTCTTTTCGTGGTAAGAACGCATGGCGTTTTTGATATTGTAGAAGGATAATTTACTGATAGAGAAGAAATTAAGACCATGCAAAAAAATTTAAAAATCGCCTGTGGCAGATAGCATATTTCTAGTCACTGAGCTGGAATACTGGAAGAGGCGGACATTACTCGCACAAGAAATTTTAATACACAATCGACTAATTAAAAAAAATGACTTCTTAACCTTATAATTAATTACTTTATGGCGCATTGCAATTTACGAGTTGTAACAGGTGAGTTCGCAGGTGTATCAACTGGGAACGAATTTCGGTGGTGGACACCAGTTCCGAGTTATTCGATTAAGATATATATATAATTTCAAATGGAAGGTTGTGTAGGTCCGGTACGCACGTCGGTCAGAAAGAAGGCCACGTAAGCAAGTAAATACGCAGTTTTCCCAAGTGTCATTCTTCTGTCTGAACTACATATATATATATATACGCATGCGATGCTCTTTCTACTAGGAAACATAAATACCCAAGAAAGTGGACGGGAGAATGGCGCCACAGTAGCTAAATTGGTAGAGCATCGCACGCGAAATGCGAAGGTTGTGGGATCGTTCCGCACCTGCGGCAAGTTGTTTTTTCACCCACTTTCATTTCCGTTGATTTATCGTTGCTTTATTTCATTCATTAAGTACAAGTAATTTCCCCTATGTCCTTGGTGTCAGTGTTTGTTGGCTTCTTACACGATATGACTAATAAAAATCGGGCCCCTCGGTTAACCCCCTTTCCCCCTCGCTTATATATATATATATATATATATATATATATATATAATTCATGCCGCCATCCCTTCGTCGACGAGATGGGACTCTGGACAGGAGAGCGAATGCGATCGATGATGGGCGCAGTGGATCAAAATATACGATATATTTTGTTTTAAATGGCAAGAAAAAAAAATAAAGTGACACCGGCAGAGCTGAAAGAGATCAAGCGAACAAGGACAGCGTGAAGCCCTATACGGTACGGACAGCTATGTCTCCGGGCCGGCGGGCTGAGGGTCAGGATTTAGCCTTGGTCGGCGGTGCGCCCTTCGTCGGCCGTGCGGCCGCCTTGAAACGCCACTTCGAGCTTATACTGCATACAAGCGGGCTCCCTTTCAATTTAAAAAAAGAAAGAAGAAGGAAAGGAAAGTCCGCATAGATCTATGTGTGCGCGAGCGTCTGTGTTTGTACTTGCCGAGCGCGTAACATCTCTGAAGAGCAGTTAGCGGTTACGCTCGCACCGTAGATTGCCAGCGAATCTCCGTCCTCGTACAGGCGCGCTGCTTTGGGGGAGGCAAATATTTATGCGCGCGTACCGTATAGACGCGTGTATTAGTAGTGTTCGTGTTTTAAACGCACCGCAATGCTTGAAATCAATTCACATTATCCTGATTTTTTCTGTGTGTACTGGACACCCGATGCTAGTCCTGTGGCGCTTGTGAGCTCGAGGTAGCGGGTTCGATCCCGGCCGCGGTGGTCGCGCTCCGATGGGGTGGAATGCAAAAAAAAAAACGCTCGAGTGCCTTGCACTAGGTATGCACGTAAGAAAGAACCCTAGGTGGTCAAAAATTAATCCGGAGTTCCCCACCACGGAGGGCCTCACAAACGTATCGTGGTGTGGCTCGTAGGGCACCAGAATTCAATTTATTAGAAAAAAAAAACTATTTCGTTCGGTCTGTCAACAGGTGCGAGCTGCCATACTTTAGTTTATTCGTTTCCCACAAGGAGAAAAGAAAGTATAACTATAGGAAGTGACTTCGCATCACGCAGTCAGTGTTCTCAAGCCAACAATCTGTGAAGCCGCCCCCTTCGTGTTTTTTTTTCTCTGTCACACTTCTCCGAACTTTAACGTAGCGAGTGACTCCGCGCTCGGCGGACTCGGGTCAGCATGCTTGGTTCACGGTAGGTTTTATTCAGTGCACATTTTGGGGGGGGGGGGGGGGGGGGGAGGGTTCGGGTGCTTTTCTTACCGTTCTGGGCACATTCTATCCACCTAAGCGTGCGCAACGTCGATCGCTTCTTGCAATGCATCTATTTACCGTCGTTGCAACGTGCTATAATTCGGCAGTCGCACTTTGTTGCCGCACTTCTTGTCTTCTCGGACGAGCGCGAGCTGGGATGGCGGAGAGCGCCGGTGGGATGCGCTAAAAACCTTCCGCGACATGATCATGCGCTGGACCTACTTTTAGAGCGTAGCCCCTAGGCGTCCGTTCCTTTGTTGAGCGTCGGCGTCCCTCGGTGTAACCGCGCGAACGCGCTCGTGCCACTGCTCGCGCGTTCGTCGTCGTCTTCTACCACAGCTACCTCCGACGGTGCTCATCATGCCAGCGTTCCCATACTGCCCCTCCTCTGCGAAGGCGCTGACGGCGCTGGCCTACTGCCAGTCGGTGTGGTCATTTCGGTCTTAGATTATTTGCTTCAATATACCGCGAAATGAAGACACGTATACAGCTGCGCTCAAATCTCGTATTAGGAAGTATCGTAATCGTCGGACACTTTTTTTTTCTTCAACTCTGTCGCGTCGCGATCCCTCCTAGCTTTCTTTTCTTTCCTTTTTTTTTTCTTGCGTGGTTTCATACTTAATCAAAACTGCAGATGCAGCGCAAGAAGTTCGGACATAGCAGTATCCCTCCGCGCGTCTCGCAGAGCAGTTGCTCTTGATCTACGACGCAGGGGTTACCCCAAGATTTGAATTTAGGGAGGATGTCTAAAATTCGGGGGAGGGGGGAGGTTGAGAGAAGAGGGGTGTTAAGGGTAGAGGAGAAGTGGTAGTCATAATATTTTTATTTTATTTTATGTTCTTGATGTGTCGCGTGGGACTAGCAATGTTTATGACTCCCATACTCATGACAAAGTCGGCAAATAATTACTTCACTTTACACAAGGGCTACGTAAATTGTGTCCTCTACATATGCACTATGTTCCTTTGCGTACATGCCCTTATTCCGCGCGCTAATAAACAAAATTCATCATCGTGTGCCAATAAAATTCGTAGCGAATTAAAGGGGATCTTCAGAAAAACAAGGGCGGGAGGGGTGCAGAGGAATCACGATCTACGACGCTTCCTATATGCAGTAACTATCGCACATATCACAACTACAGCTTGTGAGGTGACGTTGCGTCAAACCATATGTAATTTGAGCAGTCGGCCACGTACACTATGTATTTTCTTCTTGAGCGAACGCTCTGGGCGCTGGTTGTTTAGATCTGGGCGACGCCTTCCACGTAATACAATTACCGCAGAAAGGTTTTCTTCGTATCTTCTCTTCGTCTCTTATCTTCACATCTCCTCCTCTTTCCTCCTCATCTTTTCGACACTTTTCCCATCCCCAGTGCGGAGTAGCTAATCCGATTAACCCCTCTGGCGCTCTCATTTCCTCCGCCTGCTGTGTGCGCGTCTACACGGTATATACGCGGCCTTTGCTATAGCGGTGCGTGGTGATATGTTCGTGCCATGAGCGCGCTCACGCAATTCTCTCGCGACGCAGAGCCAACTCTCCCGGAGGTCGACGCCAGCTAGGGGGGGGGGGGGGGGGGGATCGGTCGCAGATGACGTCATCGATGTCGGAAGCGAGGGGGGCTCGATGGAGAGGGAGAAAGGAGAGGGGGGGGGGGGCGTTTCTTCGGGAAGTCGCAGTGACCTCATAACCGTCGCCGCCGAGACGGAAGGGTGTCCGTGAAAGACAACTTTCTCGTTTCTCGAAGCGAGGACACCGTCCTTGGTAATATGCCGTCGTCCGTGCTGTTCAATTAGACGTAAGTGACGGCCGCGCGTCTTTCTTGTTCGGCGCGCCGGCGGGGGCGCGAACGCGTCATATTGACGGCACACATGCAAATACGGCTCGCGTCGGAAGGATCGCGTTAATGCTGTCGCGAGAGTTTTCACGGCTTGTCAGTCTTGAATGTTTGTCCTGCTCGTTCAATGCCAACTGACAGTCGCAAGGAGAAACGAAAGCGATTCAAGCCTGAGCGAGAGAGAGGGGGAGATTCTTGATTGGGGGGGGGGGGGGGGGTGAAAGGTGGGGCTAAGTGCAGCGCGGTAACTGTCTCTCAACAGAGGACACCGTAACCGCATTGCACAAGGGGGAAGGGAGAGAAAGGTGGGGTGGCAGTAGCAGCGACGCTCGCCGTAGTGTTTAAGAAAGCCTTTCTGCGAGGGTCTACTGAACTTGCATCTTGACTGGCTGAGTGAGTGAGTGAGTGAGTGAGTTGGGTGGGGGAGTGAGTGAGTGAGTGAGTGAGTGAGTGAGTGAGTGAGTGAGTGAGTGAGTGAGTGAGTGAGTGAGTGAGTGAGTGAGTGAGTGAGTGAGTGAGTGAGTGAGTGAGTGAGTGAGAGAGTGAGTGAGTGAGTGAGTTTGGTGGGTGTGTATGTATGAACGATTGAAAGCTTTACATTGTTTGACAAACGAGCATTGCATACATTTGCAACAACTTTCCTGCGTTTGAGGTTCATCCGCCCAGTGAAAGAATTATGATTAATTTGGACCTCGTTATAGCGATTCTTTTATCTGCATCCAAAATGCCATTATACACCGGCGCTTTTGTCTTCGGAACTTCATTGGAACGCAAAATCCGCGCGGCTAACGATTGAAGAAGGCGATATTTTGTTTCTCGGCACTATACGACGCTGTCGGCGAAGACGCCGTCTGGAGAGCGAGTGTGGTTGGGCGATACGGACGCCGACGGTGTTCGCGGTGCGACAACGCGCAGAAATCGAGAATTGTGCTTCGTCTTTCAGCAGTCAAGGATAGGCGAAGAAACAATGTGGATCAGGAGGATCAAAGCCATCCCTCTAAAGTGAGGGAATGATTACGCAGTGGCGCCCCGCCGTCACGTCTGCTTTCGTTCGACGCCGTCGTGTTTCGAAAGAGCGAGCCAGATAACTTTATTTGGAATCCGGCGATTGGGAGTCCCGGCCCTGGAGCCGCTTAGGTGGCCACTGGGAGCTGCTGCTCCCGTACTGCTTCCCTGGCTCGCTGGACGGCCCAAAGTTGGTCTTGAAGTCCTGAGCTGCGTAGCGCGGCCGACCACCGCGCCCGTAGATTTTCCGGGGAGACTGCCATTTTATCTTGATATATTTTGCATCACCACAACATGCGTTGAAGGGTGGCTCTATCAGACTTGCATAGCTTTGCATATATCGCTCTCGTATATCTCGGGGTAGAACGTATTTAGTTGCATGGGACTCGTATAAGTGGTAGCATTTATTTCTGTACAGAATCGAAAATAGCCTCACGGTGACGGCAAGAGAGAGAGAGATGACGAGGAAAGGCAGGGAGGTTAACCAGATATTAGTCGCCGGTTTGCAACCCTATACCGAATGGCCGAGAGCCCGATGTGCGACTCCTGTGGGTGCGAGGAGACCATCGAGCACCTATTGTGTACCTGCCCTCGCTACGATGTCCAACGCCTCTCTCTGCGGGCAACTTTACGCAGACTGGACTCGAGATGTTTCACCGAGTCAAAGATACTCGGACCGTGGTCACACCCGTCACTAGCTCGAAAAGCGATTCGTGCACTAGTGCGGTACTTGAAGTGCACGGGCTTAACAGACCGTTTATAGTGTCCTTGTGTATGGTGTCGCTCCCACACGTACTCAGTGCTTCCTCTCTCCCTTTCTTCCTCTTTCTACTCCGCTTTCCCCCACCCCCAGTGTAGGGTAGCAAACCGGATGCTGTTCTGGTTGACCTCCCTGCCTTTCCTACCCTTGTTTTCTCTCTCTCTTGCAACCCTACACGTGCACGTGATTGCTTTCGCAGTAAAAGTGAATCTCGCGGTAAAAGTGCGTGATGAATGACGTTAATGTTCGAGAAGATTACGCCGGATATATATATATATATATATATATATATATATATATATATATATATATATATATATATATGGCAGCAGTAGAAAGAGGTACACGTGAGTAAACGGAGACGGACGTTTTGATAAGTGCGCAAGGCCACTAGAGCGGCGAGCCGTTCGGACCGCCTGCTGGCCGTTCGAACGTTTCCATAGAGCTTCTTACAAAAAAATTACTGCAAGAAAGTATGTCGCTGCGATCCGTCAACTGCAAAAATTTTAACCACGCAAGTACACCAGCACGCGAGGACACACACACAGGAACAGCGCCGGCCCTGCGTATATGTGTTCTTGCGTCCTCTTTAACTTTTGCTGGCAAACATTTTTTTTGCAGCATGTCGCTCCAACTTCGCCGGATTGAAGAACTTCTAAGGCAAAAAAATCCATCAGCTACCACGACAGTGTTGCATAGTAAATTGTGGCTTCAGACGTTCTTGCTGATTGCGCTATATGTTTGTCAGTTTGCGAGCAATCACGTCTTTCTTCCCAAACGCTCGAAGGCGCACATGAATATTCATAACGAAACTTTGTATGCATAAAGTGATATGTTTGTAGAATTAAGGAAGCAATGTCGAATGTTACAAAGCCTTTTGAAGTCAGAAGGATGAAGTTTAGGCGTATCGACGTACTAAACCGTAATTTCCATGCTGGCTCAGCCGCCTTACTTGTAGCCTCCGTAGACAACTGCGGGATTCTCACCCGTGCTCTTGGGGCAAAGGAACGACAACACAGTAGTACAAACAATCACAAGGGCATTTATTGCACCTTTCATAGACTAATGCCTGCCAGCCGAGTTGCTATTCACAAAACATGCCGATGGGCGCGCGACAAATCTAGGAAGTGCGACTCACCGCGACCGGATAGCGAGCGAATATGTTCGCCTCATGCTAGATACCAGCGCCTGGTCGTTCGCGCGTACGGTCACGCAAACGGAGGCACGTTCGAACGAGGCCTCACGAGACGGTCTCGCAGAAGCATGGATCGGCGCACGCGCGGAACGTCCGCGCCGCGCCGAGCCCGAACCAAAGAGGAAGAGCCTTCTCCTTTTCGCGCCCAAGTAACCCCGCTGTTAGGTGGCGTTAGCAGAGCCACACTCGCGCCATCTCTCGCAATGCGCTTCAACCAGACCGACTGCCGCTGGCACCAGGCCACGCGGCGAAGCCGGATTATAGGAGACGGGAGCTATGCGGGAAAACAACATATCAGGGGACGCGTGAGAGTCGCGCGTCCCCACACACCATAGCACCAGAGGTCCCCGTAGTAATTTTTTTATGTCACTCTACTAATATTTCCCCGGTGAAGGAGCACCTTCGCCACCTTTAACTCTTTACAGACAGTAGGAACACATATAAATTTCCTCGACTATATTGACTTTACAGACGAGTGTTGCTACGGGCACAGACCAGAATCTTTTTTTTTTTCTGATTCATGGCTTTGAGTATCAAGTTTCTGGCTAAATACTTTCGGCCAAAACTGAATGATTGACAGCAAGCATCATTTGTAGGATTAGAGCAGGAGCAGAGGACGAGGAATAAGAAAGTTTGGGCGCCCCACTCGCCTTTATTCCGAAAGCATAGTCAGAAGAGAAAGGCTGATTCGAAGACCCCGGACGCAGTGAGATCACACAGGTAATGCAGAGGAAATGTAATGTATACACCTCCATTTCACATTTGCCAAAGATTGTTTGTTCAAGTTGCACACGAATCCGGAGGTGAATGTTGAAGAGCCTTTGCTTCCAGTGTCATTTCAAGTGTTGCCATCCGTTGCTGAAAAAAGTTCGTTCGCGCAAAATATTTGTTTAAAATTATATATCCTCATTCTCAGTGCACATTCGACATTTTGTTGAGAAATAAACATTTCGTTCTGGTATTTCCTTGCCTCGTTTTTACTAGCACCAGTATCATGGCCCGGGCGTCACCGTATCCGGTCTGTTAGTGGGACGCCTGACTGTAACGGCGAATGTACGCACGCATGCACGCACGCGCGCATGGACAAGGCTAGACACTCGCGCTCGTGCACCAACGGACAGGCAGACGCAACCGCGCACTTACAGACACGCGCACAAGCCCACAATAAGGGGTACGTAAACGCCCACGATCGTCCGGATCACTGCACTGAACTATTGAAGTACAGCGAAGGAAATGAACGTGGGTGCAGCGAAGATGCTGAATACAACCGTCTTATGACATGCACGTTAATTATTTCTGGTCCACGGACACGTGTGTTCGGGATGTTTAACCGTGGAGTTATAATAGTTGCCTAATTTTAAGCGTCTGTCTCTGATCTCGTGTAGCTTCCAAGAATGATAGGATATCGTACGATTCGATTTCTAACTAATCCTCTGCCATGTCTACAATTATTATTATTATTATTATTATTATTATTATTACGACTACTACTACTACTACTACTACTAGTAGTAGTAGTAGTAGTAGTAGTAGTAGTAGTAGTAGCAGCAGCAGCAGCAGCCTTGAGGATGAAAAGTGGCAACTAAAAGAATGCTGGGAATATCGGGTGCGTAAGTACACAAATACTGTAGCAGGCGCAATAATTGGTATGATGTGAACGACCTGACAACTCGTCAAATAATAGCGGCTGCAAAATTTTGAGGCTGACAGGAGTTACGCCACCGTTGCCGCTTTCCGAAAAGGCGCCTCAGCATCCGGCGCGGGTGCGTTTTGAATTAAAACACTTCTCAAGGTCACTCGGCATCAGATCATTGAGAGCGTCTGTTTTGTGACAGTCACGTCTGCCGGTGGCGGCCTGAACATGACGCACGGGCGAGCCGCAGCCCGAAAGCTGTCCCTGCGTGCGTAGCTCGCCGATAATTAAAAAAAAGAAAGTGCATACGTCAAAGCTGGCTTCTCTGCAATAAGACGCTGTTCGTGGAGAAGCCCACTCACTTCACCCGTTCTCATTCTTCAATTAAAAAGAAAAATTAAATTATGGGGTTTTACGTGCCAAAACCACTTTCTGATTATGAGGCACGCAGTAGTGGGGAGCTCCGGAAATTTAGACCACCCGGGGTTCTTGAACGTGCGCCTAAATCTAAGTACACGGGTGTTTTCGCTTTTCGCCCCCATCGAAATGCGGCCGCCGTGATTCTTCATTGGGCAAGATGGATGGATGGATGGATGGATGGATGGATGGATGGATGGATGGATGGATGGATGGATGGATGGATGGATGGATGGATGGACGGACGGACGGACGGACGGACGGACGGACGGACGGACGGACGGACGGACGGACGGACGGACGGATGGACGGACGGACGGACGGACGGATGGATGGATGGATGGATGGATGGATGGATGGATGGATGGAAGGACGGACGGACGGACGGACGGACGGATTTATCTGGCTGTTTGTAAGCAACAAACTTTTAGCCGTGAATCAGCGCTCGTGTTACGTCTCTCTTCTTTGTCCGTGTTTGATGCGCGCGCTGTAAGTAATAAAACCGAGAGACGTGCCTCCAGCCTGCTGCTCTATTGTGGGAAACGATAGGATTATGTGAGGGTCGACACCAGAATGATTTATTTTTATGCGTGCGTGTATGCGGGGGGTGGGGGGTGGAGGGGTGCCTGTCTCTAAATCTGTCTGTCTTTCTGCCTGTGTCTGTTTGTTTGGAGAGGAAGTGAGTGCAAATCATATTTATGCATTTTCACTAGAGGTGCAGAAAGGTATTCCATCACTTGGTACTCCATGGTGGTAGTGGAAGCGGTAGGGGAAGGGTTACGCGGGCACCTGCTTTCATGCTATTTCATGGCTTCCCTGCACCTTCTACACGCCTAACAGCAGAGCGCTGTGCAGGCAGCTAACGCCCCCTGAACACAATGATGTGAAACCGCCACCCGCAATGGTAACTGCCTTGGACACCACTCCAAGGAGAGGCTGGGCCAATACAGGAACAGTGGAATACCGGGCCGACCCTCCACAATTTCCCGTGCCTAAATCTAGGTTTCATGGCGTTGTTGATGTTGGTGAACAGCTTTGTGGTGTTTTAGAGAGTGCTTTGACTTTCACTGGTTTTCTTTTCTGTGTGTATTTCGAGCTGAAGCAGCCCCTATTTTGGGCAGCAGTGTCTTTTTTTTTTCGTTTTACATAAAGGGTCACACCAAAGTTTTCCCATGAGAAGCGAGAAAAGAAAAGCAACAACTGCATTACGGGGCTCAGCGTCCTAAACTGCGCAATAGGTTATAAGAGACGTAGTGGCGGTGGGCTCCATATTACTGCTGGCGACCTGCGGCTTTTTTAGCGGGCCCTCAAAGCACGGTGTACGAACGTTCTGACATTCCGCCCCTGTCGGATTGTGGCAGCCGCGGTGGCAATCGAACAGACGGCCTCGTTCTCAGCTACACAACACCACAGACAGATATTCACCCCATTGAGCTATTCTCCCAAGAACGTCCCCTATATTGGCTTCGCCAATAAAAGAAAGATTAATTGCGGGGAATCTGAACCGAGGCCGTCGAAGGGAGCGTGCAATCAGGTCACCCCGTGCTGGTCCTTTTGCCTCCAAGTGTACACAGAGAGAGCGAGCGGGCGCAGGGGGACACGTGACGGAAAGTGCAATCAGGACGCGCGTCAACTGATCAACGGCGTCTGCTGGGACGCTATATAATGCTTTGACGTCGGCCGCATCTGTCCTCGTTCATTGCCGCCACGCGAGCCCGGGGTCGGAGCCCACGGCACTCGCCGGCGGCTCCATTTCCGGTGGGAGCGCGGCGTCCCAGTCGACCGGGCCATCCGTATTAATTAGCGCGGCCTTTATCGGCCTCGGACCCGGAGCATCTCGCCGGGGACGGCGGGGACGGAGCGAGAGCCCGGAGGTGCGTCTGCCAGCGTTACGAGTAGTATATCCTACCCTTACAGAAGTCGTTATCGAGGTGTACCGATGTGTCAAAACAGCAAACTCGGCGAGTTGACAGGTTAACATCTTCGAAAACGAACAGCGAGCAGCAGACGACGAACAGACGATAGGCGCCGTTCGTCGTCTGTTTCGCGTTGTTCGTTGCTTAAATCCTTGTCCGTCGTCTGTTTCGCGCTGTTCGTTTTGAAAGGTGCTAATGTTGTGTTTCTATTGATTTGCTGTTTCCTTCAAGGAGGAGGAAGGAAAAAGAAAAACAGAAGGCAGGGAGGTTAACCAGAATAACGTCCGGTTGGCTACCCTACACCGGGGGAATGGGAAAAGGGAAAACAAAGATGGCAGGGAGAGAGAGGAGGGAAGGAAAGAAGGAAATTAGCGGTGCGTTCGCTGACGCGTGTGGTCTGACAGTAATGGCACTAACAGTCACAGACGTTCACACAAGCCCGTCGTCCGCAAGAAGCACAAAAGTGCCTTCACCGCTTTATGGGCCGACGAGCGATGGGGGCGGTGTTCCAGCAGCACCTGCACGGAAAGCGGCCGATTGTCCAGTTTTTGGAGAGCGCTAGCAAGTTCATGTCTTTGGGCATATCGTGGACAGTACAGCAGGTGGTTTTCTTCAATAGAATGTGTGTTGAGATGCAGTTGACTACTGTGCAATATTTCTGTAATGGTACGCACTCGCGGGCAACGTTACGCGGCTATGGAGCGATGTCCACGGAACCGAAGTGTGCGTGTGCCACCGCTACTGAAATTGGTTACCGCAGTTTCGTGTTTCATAACTTTGGAAAAATAGAACGTAATTTTTGTTATTTTTCTACAGCACGTAAGCTTAAAGCTAGACGTTGTTCTCGACGGAATTACGCAACTGAACAACAAACGCTACCTAAATATTTCACTTTGTGCTTTTGCATTGCCTTCTTTTTCCCTGTAAACCAGTAATGTCCAAAGGTATCGCATAAAAAGAATCCGACTATTATTTGTGATGACACAATTTTCATAAAACGGGTGAGTGTGTTGTAGTGGACGGAACGAACAAGACCGAAGAACAAAATAAAATAAAACTGTTTTCATCCTCGTTTTAGGCGAAAAAACAACAACAAAAACTAGCTAATGCCGCAATAAGGCCTCGCAAGTTCATGCCGCATGCTTGGGCCATGCGCTATGCACAAGAAACAGATCTATTGCCCAGCATCCACCACTGCTTCGCACGCTCGTGCAGTTTACAGCTGGGTTGCTCGACCACTCGACAAGTGTGACTCACGCTGTTCATTCACGCTGTTATAACTAACAAAAACTTTCCTATTTATGAGGAGAAATCTCGTCCAACAAACGAGGTAGTCGCACAATGTATCCGCAGATGACAATTTGAACGCTTGTCAAAGTAAACAGCACAACTTATTCCACGGTAGAACTGTGCCCACGCTGTTAGAACCGTATGTTTCGTACCACTACTCATTCCTGGTAAAGCACATTTTAGAATTACAATGAGAGGGCTGCAGTAAGGTCACATTCGTCAAACGAATTGTCAGAAATACACAACTGATGTCCGAGGCCGATTGTCTGCTCAAATACGCGCGCATGCATTGCACTGGGTGCTCCGTACCCAATGCCAGCAGAAACTCCGGCCATGCCGACTTGAATCACTTCAGTACGTCCCACATAACCGGTTCCCACGTAGAAGACGTCCCACGTCATACTAAATAAATCGCACGAACGCGAAACCAACCACCAGAAACTACGGCCGATCACCGAGGCCGAGTGCCGCACCGTACTCAGTGATTCAAGGAACGCCGTGCGCAACTTTGCCAAGGGGCGAATATGCGCGCCGGCGGCCGCCATCATCGGCAAGATCCAACTTCAAGACCGTGGCAGCACCATCCATATATCAAGCGGTTCCCGGCGCACGCCGGCGAGTGTGCATCCTCACCGAACCACAACGAGACGGCCCATTCGGCGGCGCGAGCGCTAACCTTCCGCGCCCCCGAGAGTGACCGTTCCGTGTGGTGGTTCGAAACCAAGGACAGATTGACCAGTTATGCCGAACTAACCAAGTGTTACCGCTTAGCTCGACGGACAATGCCGCCTCGCCACCCGGCACTCAGTCGGGAGGAGGCCGTAATCCTAAGGCAGATACAGACCGCGTCACTCCGCGCCCCCGCAATGCTGCACATGCTTCACCCAGAGCTCTATCGGAGTGGGCTGTGGGCTGTGCGGTGTTTGTGCAGCGGGTCCGGCGGACCAATGGCACATCATGTGGGACTGTGCCAGGTTCCCGACGGCAGCTACCTCATGGACTTACCCGCCCGAACTTCAAGGTGCACTGCAGTCTGCAAACAAGGACACACAACTATGCGCCGTCCAACAGGCCCGGGGTGCGCTCGAAAAGCACAAGCCTCATGACCCACTACAAACGGGCCCAACTGGAGTAGTGCAGAGTAGAGTATAACCCCGAGTCGACGCTTGGCCAGCGTCACGACCCGTTAAACTGTCGGTTGCCGGCACTTTATTAACGTTATTCCTATCCTATCCTACGGCCGAGCGTATACCTGGCATACAGCGCGCAGCGCTCGCCTAAGCGAACATGCCGTCTGCCCATAGATGGAGCCACTGCCTAGGCACTATGGCGGCGCCCATGAAAATCCAGGATTTCAGATGAGGCCTGGTGGCCATTTAACACGATAGTAGACAATGCATCGCTGTCGGCAATAATATTGTTTGACGTCACTTCGCGTCACAAGGACCATGCAGTGCCGCTCGCTGTTTCTTTTGGACGCTGCGTTCATGTCCTCCGAGATTAAAGCTAATATCTCGAAGCCCGTGCTGCACGGTAACCCGAGGTAACGGTTCCTCTTATAGGGGCTAATATATTTCTAGGCACCCAGTTTTTTATGGCGCAACGAAAAGCTGAACCTCGGTAGTGTTTACACCTGTACCGGTTACTTCCAAAATCGCGTAGACATTTGGTAAGCAGGATTTTTCGATTTGACCAGCCTGTCAAAAATAAGAGTCCCTCCTCCAGCAACGCTGAGAAGTGAGAGCGATGCCCATAGCCCGCGTCGCCAGATTGTGGAAGCCGCCCATCACTCATTTTCTCGCGATGTTTAGGGTTGATTGAAAACGTCTTTATTTGCAGAATATTCGCGAAGAATTAAAAAATATATAAATCCACGTTTAAAGGGACAGACAACCGCTCAGAACATGAATTGAGATAACCCCGCTGATGGAAAGAATTGTTTATTGTGTGTGCTAAAACGAGCCCTAGCTGCTTTTCTCATTAAACTTGGATTTATATTTTTAATCGTATGTTTTATGTATGTATGTATGTATGTATGTATGTATGTATGTATGTATGTATGTATGTATGTATGTATGTATGTATGTATGTATGTATGTATGTATGTATGTATGTATGTATGTACAGTAGAGTGCAAAAGTTCTACGTGCGCCGGCTCGACCAGCGTCATGCCTTAACACGACTTCACGTTGCACAGCTGTGCTAGATTATTTTTTGCTAATTCCGTAGTCTCTAGACTTCTAAATTCAACTGTACATACATACATACATACATACATACATACATACATACATACATACATACATACATACATACATACATACATACATACATAGATACATACATACATACATACATACATACATACATACATACATACATACATACATACATACATACATACATACATACATACATACATACATACATACATACATACATGACTGAAGGTAGAATGGAAGCATCGCCAGTCAGTCAGACAGACACCTGCAGCTGATTATTATTCCGAGCCGAAAGACGCTCTTAAATGCTTGCCCTCCAATTCTTTTATAAGGCAACCCGCCGCGGTGGCCTAGCGCCTGCTGTGCTGCGCTGCTAAGCACGAGGTCGCGGAATCGAATCCCGGCCGCGGCGGCCGTATTTCGATGGTGGCGAAATGCAATAACGCCCGTGTCCCGTGTACTGGGGGCGCGTTAAAGATCCCCTGGTGGTCAAAATTAATCCGGAGTGCCCCACTACGGCGTGTCTCCTAATCAAATCGTGGTTTTGGCTCGTAAGACCCTAGAATTCATTCAGAATCCATTTTATAAGCTCATCTTTCTGTGCATAATGCCTGCGTTGGTAGTGGTCGCGCTTCTTCCTATCTGTCTGTCTGTTCCTCTATTCTCTCTTTCTCTCTCTCTCTCCAATCTCCGTGTGGACGCGCTCGCTTGGTTCCGCGCCTGATGCCCCGTGACTCATCCCAGTTCGCGTCTGCCTTTTCTCAATTAACCGTGGCGAAATCCTTCCACTTGCGGCGTCCCACTCTTCGAGGAACCAACCAAATGCCTCCGGAATGCCGCCCTGGCGTCTCGCGCAAGATTCAACGAACTCATGGGTCACAGACTCCGGTTGAAGGGCGTCGGCCACTGGTCACAGGTATCCCCAGCGTTCCAGGAAGCGGTAAGAAGAATGACCTCCCTAGACTCGGATTGCACGTTGTCTAAACAAGTACCAATACCGGATCATCTGTGTTCTAGTCTTTCCCGTCTTTGCTCTCGAGCTAATTTCCAGGGCGCTATTCTCAGTTGTTGTGCGAAGTCTGTCTGCTTGAAAGGTTGTGCAATCGTCACTGAGCACGTGCTGGTGGGCGAGTTGGTTATACATGATTCCCGCGCCTACGTGATTGTCCCGTGTCGACTTCCTTCGCCCGTTGTTTTATTTGGCGCCTGCCTTGTAGTCAATCGTCACGTTGTAGCAACGGTGAAAATTGTCTGTCTGTCTGTCTGTCTGTCTGTCTGTCTGTCTGTCCGTCCGTCCGTCCGTCCGTCCGTCCGTCCGTCCGTCCGTCCGTCCGTCCGTCCGTCCGTCTGTCTGTCTGTCTGTCTGTCTGTCTGTCTGTCTGTCTGTCTGTCTGTCTGTCTGTCTGTCTGTCCGTCCGTCCGTCCGTCCGTTCGTCGTATATATATCTACAGTGAGAAATTTGTTTTTGCCGTGATGTCACGGAAATGCGCGAACATGATTGGCTGGGCTGTCTATATGAGTTCTGTCCGAATTGGGAAAAGGTGTATTTGCCGCTGCATTCTTAAATCGCCACCGGCTGTAGCCATTTCGGGCCTGATTTTCGAGGTTGAACATCGATGGTCTGAGAGTCCCACAGAGGGCGCCACGTACGGAGTTTCAGAAAACTTTGGTTCCGTTCTGTTAAGGCAATGGATTCTTGGAATTAGAGTAACTGAAGAGGTGAGAGGCGGGTTCTTTAGAAAGCTGTGCACGGACGCACAGACCCACACACACACATGCAGGAATGCATGAACATACCTCTTTAGATATTTCTATATATCTCTCTAGATACTTAGCGCAGCGTTTTAGGGCGACACTGAAACATATTCTTGCTTTTTCCAGGCTTTCAGTTCGCATTCCTTTTTGTTTCTCGTCTTTATTTTACGATGCCTCCTGCCACCGCTATTCTTGGCTTACCTTCGCACTGGGCGCGAGCCGTAGATGAAGATCGTGAAAACCATCATCGTCGTCTTGCGCACGTGGTTCCATAACGAGAGCAATGTCTACGATTTAGCACGTCACACGACGTGGCAAACGGCTCGTTCACTATGGTCGCGAACCCGACTATACGCCGCCACTAGCTTCGCACAGCTGCCTCGAGGGAAGGCTAGGCTTACATACGAAAAGGGGTGCGTTACGCCACCACTAAGAAAGCACGAGCTTGCACTATCACGGAGTGTGTTCATGCATTATCTGCACTGTCACGCATGAGTGTCTGGCATTACACTTCACGTGGAAGCCAGCGCCTGTGCTTGTTGTTTTGTACGTATATATACATTTATATAGTACGTGGCTGAGCAGTCAGTGCAAGTGAAACAAAATGGTGAAAGAGGCACTGAGGAAGGAGAGATGAAAGATTGCATTAATAAAGCATCTAAACATACTCCGGCATGTGAAGCTTTTGCACTTAGTCAGCCATTTGAGTCCCGACTGGTGACGTGCCCTTTATTTGGACAAACGTGCAATATACAGGGAAACGAGTGATTACGAAGGAAATCGGTGTTGTTCTTTTTTCCCAGTGAGTTCTCTGTAAGTCAGCGCAATGTTTGTGTCAGCTCCTGCCCATCTCGTGTTTCTGCGCCGTCTACGATCTACTTTAATCACGAACGCTCGCACGCCTACGCTGGGCGCTCAACGACAGGACACGGGTATTACGCGGCGTGCACAAACACGTCTGGGCTGCGCGCACGTAGGCTATAGGCATACGTACAGAAAAGAACAGTGGTCTGGCTTCTTTCCGCCCGACTTTCGTCCGTTTCGATAGTCTCGTCAGGAGGTTCTCATATTCCGCTGCTCTGCATACTCGCACATAACCGACAGAGAAGGAAGGGAAAGGGTGACGGGAGAAAGAAGGAGAGGGTGGGCAGGGTTCGGGTAGGCCACTCGTCACCGGCGTGTGTCTGTGGGTATGTGTTGCGCGTCGCATTTTCTTTTTTCGCCCACGGTCCTGTTACGGTTCGCCCTTGCCTGCCGCCGCGACGGCTCACGGACTTGTTACCGGAGGAGACGCGGGAGGAAATGGGGGAGGTTCGAGGACCAAGGTCGACGTATTGCGTGGGACGGCGTCGACGGGCGTTGCTGCGACGAGAAGCGCGAGTTGACGGGAGCACGTCGCACGCTTTTCCGTGAGAGCCGAGCTTTTGAACGCTTTAAAAAAAAGAAATGAAAGAAGTAAAGACGCTTCGTATGCTTTCGCGCTTGCTTTTCATAATCGAGGAGAAGTGTTCGACGAAAGTTGATACGCTCGGGCGCGTCACGTGACGGCGAAGAAGGAGGAGGAGGAGGAGTCATTGGTCGGGAGTCGTGGGCCCACTCACGCGTCTCGATGCAGACGCACCATTTTTTTTTGTCTTTTGTTTTTCATTTCTGTTGAGAAATAGTTGAGGGTCGGGCGACAGTTGGCCTGCTTGAGAAAGATCCCAAACAAAGAGCTTCTTTTTTTTTCTTTTTTTTTTGTATCGAGAACCGTTGAAGTGTCGTGCGTCAGCGGGGAGACTCCGACTTCGCGGGAAACGCTCGAGCTTGTCTGCGGGGTGGCGGGCTTGTTTGGTCACCGGTTTAGATTGGCCACAGCGTAGTTTGCCCATCGCGAGGGTCAGAGAGTGAGCTGTCGACTTATCGCTGTACGGGGGCCTGTGTGTCTTCTCTGGGCGCGCATGTTTACCCTTCGTAGTCATCGGTTTGGCGAAAGTTGATACGTTCGAGCGCGTCGCGTCTCGACGAAGGAGTCACTGGTCGAGTGTCGTTGGACCGAGAAGCTTAAACATTAATGCGTGTGTGGTCTTTTAATTTGTTTTTCTCGTCTTCTTTATCCAGGAATTGAAGATTGGACGAAATATGGACACCTATAGAGAGATCCCAAACAAACAAACAAAAAATCTTCCCTTTTGTGCCGTATCAGACGGAGGAGCGTCATGCGTCAGCGTGAAGTGGCCGAATTTACACGAAACGCTTGAGCGTTTCTGGGGAGGGTGGGTCATGCCTTGTTTTGCAAAGAAGGGCTTGGTTTAAATTGAGCGAAGTGTAGCTTGCGCGTCGCTTGCAGAGTGCGCCTTTCATTTAACGCTCAGCGCTTGCGTGCTTGTGCCTGATCATGTTTACCCTCTGTATAGTTATTGTGTTGACGAAAGTTTGTGTGGTAAAGCGGGACGCGTCTGCAATGTCAATTCATTGGTCGAGCCGTTGACTGGAAGCTTAAGTCTAACACAAGTACTACGTACGTTTACTCTTGTGTCAAGGGTTTGTTGAAAGTTGGGCTTGGTCAAGCGTCATGTGTCCGTCGTTAAAGTTAACGGAGTGAGTGTCGACTTGGTGTTCGAAACACTCGTGTGCCTGCTTTTGATGGCGCTTCTTTTTTTATCCTAGGGCGGATTCAAGGAAAGCTGGCATAGTCAGACACCATGTGTCAACGAAGGAGTCACAGGCAGTGTGGATTACGTGCGCTACACATAGGTATGTCTCGCGGATGACAGCTGAGAATTCGACGAAAGTTCGATCCCCGACCTTGGGGCATAGGAGAAAAATAAGTTTATTTCTGTACGAATCCCGATAGGCGTGTCATTTGACGGCGTGGGAGTGAGCGGTTGAGACAGCTCGCTGGCACGAACTACTTGCTTGGCTTCGCTACTTATGAAGGGTTCGGTCGCTCAAGTATCGTGCATCCTGTTTTGTGGGCGTTACGAAGTGATTGACTTGACGCTTAACGCTCGCGTATATTTGGCACGCATCTTCACTTGGCGTTACGTGTTTGGTCAGGTGTCGCGTGTGGACGATGAGTCCTTCATCCAGTCATTGACCTTGGGCAACGCAACGCGCTTGCGCATGCCTGTCTATGTGCATAACTTTTCGTTGGAGGGTTAGGCGATATAGAATGAACTGATGGAGGTCGTCGAATTTACTGCGAATCACTTGTTTGCCTATTTCGAAGGTGTTTGCATTTTCGTAGAAATGGCGATCGTGTGTCGACGAAGTTGCTATAAACGAAAGCTCGTCATTAGGCGAAAACACTGTCTACGTATGTGGAAGGGACAGCGGCGTGTAATGGAGGTTCCGATTAACATTGGCTTGGCGATGAAATCGGCAGCTTCGCGCGTACCACTGATAGTGATATCAAGGTTTAGCCTTGCGCTCGAGCTCACCGGGCTGTGTTCTAATAGTACGCCGTGCAAACGTGTTCGTGCACGGCCACTGTACTGCGGAGCAGGAACATCACCCTGGCAGCTGCCGGGCGTCTCACAACGCTGGTACAGTGAAAAGCACCGCCAGAGGGTTTGGAGGCGTCGTTCCTGCATATCGGATATCTTGTCGCGGTTGGAAGTTAACCAAACATCGGTAGGCAGGTTGGATTTGGGAACCCACGGTAAAACCACAAATTAGGCAGTGCAGGGTGACACGGGCTGGGCCTCTTTTGAGGTAAGCGCAGAGCAAGATAAGTTTTGAAGAGACTCGGGAACATGGATGAAAATAAACGGGTGGCTAAAGTGCGCACGTGCTTGTACCTGAAAAGCGTGGACACAAAATGAAGGAAGAAGTCAAGAAAGTTGGCAACCAAGTACGTGGTAACTGAAAGTGTAAATAGACAGATAGAAGTCATCGGTAAGAAAAAGAAAGAAAGTGAGAGAGAAAAAGAGCCCGGATTGGGTGCAAAGGTTGGAAACAAAAAAATACCATGATGAATTACAAGAACGGGAAGGAAGAAATTAGAAGGGAAAATGTGTACGATAACACAAAAAGCAGTGTTTTGCTACTTGAGACTCGAGCTGGTTGCCTAAGAACGAAAACGTACCGGAGAAAGTATTCGCAACACCATGAGGCATGTGTATGCTGCAGCGAAAATTCGGACACCACTCAGCACATCCTAATGAAACGCGAAGGGATTCACCCAATGAGACCCGTAGGTATAGTACACCAAAGTGAACGGAGGCATCAGCCGCTCATCAGTTGAGATAAGCAAGAGACGTTTAGAATATTGGGTGAAAAAAAATTCGCCGATGATTACGATAATCCCTAATGTGAAATTTGAGCGCAGCTCTATACGTGCTTTTATTTCGGGATATATTGACTGGGGCGGGCCATCTGTCTCGTGCGGCACGTTGAAAACAGAGCGAAGTGCGGCGCGACTGCCTCGATAAATCGGGAGATCGCGAGGGGCAGCGCGTGGGTGACGCGTGGGCACGATTCACAGTAGCCGCTGCAGACAGACCTCCGCTCATGCAGTGCTTTGTTTCCATATACGGTATCTGTGGACGCGCTCGTCGCATGCCACCGGTGAACAGACGACGGCGTGCTACTCTGGCGCCATCTCGCAGCGGTCGTCGCCGCAAGCCCGTCTTGCGCGGCCCTACGCTTTTCCTTTCACGCTTTCGCCGTACCCTCCTCCTCCGCTTTCCTCCTCGCGCTCTCTTCGCTGTCGCCATCTTTCATATTTCGCTGTGCTCATTCGCTCGGTTACGCACAGATAGCGGTACAAGTTAGGTAGATAAGTTCTGAGAAAATAAAATGACGGCTATACTCTTGCATGGATGGGTGGATGGATGGATGGAGGGATGGATTAATGGAAATATCTCGAAAATAGCGTAGACCTGAGAATTCGCTCCAAATGGAGGCCTATCCACTTGGAACGAATTGAATGAACACGGCAAGCTGGGCGAGTTGGTGATTGAACATGTTTCTATGGGTGGGCTGCGCACCCCGGACAAAAGACGAGAGGAAGTACACAACAGGAGCGCAGACTAACAACTGGTTTATTATTTCTTCTTTTTTCAAACAAGGGATTAAAATATACAGGAAATGTAAACACGTGTAGAGTGGCGTTTACAAGGGCGTTAGCCTATCCTAACTTTACACGTGTTTACATTTTCTGTATATTTTAGTCCCATGTTTGAAAAAATAAGAAAAAAGATAAACCAGTTGTTAGTCGGCGCTCGTATTGTGTACTTCATCTCGTCTTTCGTCCGGGTTGCGCTGCCCACCCATAGGAACGTGGAACGAATTCTTAGGACTACAACATTTTCGATATATTAGTTTTTAGTGTCAAACGAAATGCATTGGCGTTCCAGTTACTTTTGTGCATTAATGCGTAAACCAGTGTTCTCGTTCATTCTTTACCGCAATTTTGACGGCGCATATCCCGAGCCCGCGCCATCCTCAGAATTCGTTACGAGGGGATATGCCTCTGAAGCTTACTAGCTTCAATACGTAGACTGAAGTATGTGCCGTAAAGTACTTCATTATAAAGTTAATTACTGTATTTATATTATATATTCAATTAAGCATCTTGATTTCTCATAGAAGTAATCGCCGCCTCATCGAGCCATTTGACTCAATGCTTAGCATTGTGCTGCCACAGGCAACATTTATGTGTGTGCATTTTTCTTTATCTTTCTGTCTCCCCTTTATACCTCTTCCCCAGTGCAGGGTAGCAAACTGGATATCTATCTTCCGGTTAACCTCCCTGCCTTTCGTATCTCATTTATCTCTCTCTCTTCAAAGATTTCGCGCAGCAAAAAACAAACAATAAAAAAATCAAAGAACCATATACATGAGTCGCGTGCTCACACGGAATCGCCGATAGAGTCGTCGACTTGGCGTACGACCGTTCTTGCCTTCTGACAGAACTTTAGACGAAACGGAAGTTTATATACAAGTGGGAAAGAAGTGGGAATCTCTGCCGGTTGGAAGTCGAACCTACGACCTATAGTGCCTTGGTGACGCAGAGGCATGAGGACGAAAAATCGGCAGACTTCATTCTCGGTGTCTCTTAAGCTCGGTTCTCGTGACAGCAAGTAATCGCTCGCCGTGTAGGGGTGAATGTGCCTCGACATAATCTCCATTGGCCACTTGCGGATAACGTCGGCAGCACGTGTTTGGCTTCCGCGTCCTGAGCTGCCACTAAACACCTCTTCTGCACGAGTCCTGGCCTCTCGACCAGACCCGCCGAAAGCATTATCTGCAAACAGCCCTCATCTTACGAAGCAACTACGCCGTATTGCGATTCTTATCTCGTGATCCGTGGACGCCACCACTATAAGCCCACTGACGCACATCGCCGAAACGTCCCTGGATTTGCACATCTAACCAATTGTGCCCTTGGGCAAAGTCCCGAAATAAATAAATAAATAAATAAATAAATAAATAAATAAATAAATAAATAAATAAATAAATAAAAGCTATTGCGCGCATCGTTTCGGCCACAGAACATAGTATTATTGCATGCAAGGTGGAAAAAATCAATAATTAGCGGGCAGTGACTTTGGACGTTAGTCTTCCATTAACATCTGAAACACGCTCTTAATATCAGCTGGCAAGCGTTCAGCGCTCTTAGCCGCAAGGCGTGTGTCTTGAGGAAAATATGCGCCGCCAAACTAATCCGTACGCAACGACACTAAGCTTACAGGTATGAAAACCACATAAATTCTGCTTTGCGGAGCCACCTGCTAATTACCGGTTGGATCGTATATCGCGATAGAAAGCGAAAAAAAAAAAAAAACAAGAAACCAGATGATGACAGCTTTCCGGCGGGCTATGTACTTTGCTTCAGAACGTATCTTTACTGCTTTTGCTACGTGAATACCTGTAAAAGAAATGCGTTCCGCGAAAACACGGCTCTCGACACCCTGCGAGAGCTTAAATAAAGACGGAATGCTTGACGCCTTCGATGAGCACCTCGCTTAAGCACAATCCTCTGTTTGGTATACCCTATCTGGTTTTGAAGCTGGCGTGGTATATAACGCCCTCTGAAAGCAACGCGTCGAATTAAGCAATGTCACCTTATTGTACGCTGGGTTTTACGGTAATCCCGATTGCATGAATCCCTTCCGCGAGCAGTTCTCTCGTAACACGCACCCCGCCATTGCCTCAACAGCTTCTGTGTTGGCGTCTCGACTCATTAATGCGTCTGGCTGGCCTTTCTCGCGTTAGCGTTATGTATCGCTGTGGCGCTACGCGCTAAACCTTAATTTATGGAACGCGCATACGAAACTGCCGCCTGGCTTTGCCGCCAAGGGTATAGTCAGTGCATTCTGCGGTATATCAAAGCTTTAGTCTTTTTTTTTTGTTCATTTCCTCAGCTCAGTTCTTATCTGTTATAAATGGCTTTCTCTGTAGGGATAGAGGTAGAGAGTACTTCGACTGCTCGATTTCTCCATATTATAGAGCGAAAAAGAGCAAAATAATTATAATAATGAAATAAATAAAGTAACAAGGAGACTAATGAAGATATAACAACACCGCAACGGAGAGTTAACTTGTCTATCCATGCGTCTAACCGAATGATATATGTACAAGTCGTATACCACATACACTAAATGGATGGTATAGGTTGAAACACACGTTCCTCGTTTTCCGTAGAATATGTGCGCCACATATACATACATGTACATATTATATATATATATAACTGTACAGGATCACTTTTTTTACTAACGCTTACCTGCGTGTCTGCTAAAATGTCGTTTCGCAAATATGTTAATCTTTTGCTGCAGAGAGCTTGCTGACCACGGTCCTTGTACTGTTTGTATTGATCGGTCGCTGCTTAGAGCTATAATTCCATTTCCCCGATTTCGCGCTGATACACAGTCATTAATGTGCAAGAGTGATCACCTTGAATGCTGACGAAATCGTTAATCCGTTTAGTCTTGTCGTTTCAGCCTGCGTAATTCCAAATTAGTGTCGCTGGCCTGTATGATACACTGACTTCTTTTTTAGGCGCTTTGCTATCAAATCAACGTTTCGACATGAATAGCCCCTGATCACAGGTCGTGCGTGTACTTTAGACGTTAGGCATATACCAACGTATGTATTTGCAACTTGATGTCATACTTTTCGTAAGCAAGGTTGGTTTCTCATAACAAATTCTGATTGTTTTTTCTGGAAAAGTTGTTCTTTTGCTTGGCGCCTTTATTGCAGTAGCAACTGGAGTTGGTTGATAATTGTGGAGGCTGTTCGACGCGGCGTCACTTTAATTCCGGCTGCAGAGTTCTACTTTAGTCTTTAGATTTGACCTGTGGCAGTGTTCTACTTTGGTCTTTAGATTTGTCCTGTTGCTCTTCCTTTCCTCTTTCCTCCCCTCCTTCCTATCTTCCATTTCTGTGTTGCTGTCACCTTTCTTCAGAGGAGTAGGCAGGCGTGGTGCCCCTTCCGGTGGCAGTTGCCAGCCTGCTCCTCGCTTTCCCTTTCCTGATACCTGTGTATATGTGTATATGTGTTCAAAACAAATAATAATAATAATAATAATAATAATAATAATAATAATAATAATAATAATAATAATAATAATAATAATAAATATACATATAACCAGTGTATAAGACAAAGTTGTCTATAAAACGTGTATGTACTAACAAACGATTTCAACCTATATTTACATGTGCGGAACCTTGGTGAAAAGCAGATTCAAGAACGCGACACAGGACACGGTAGGAATCACAAGGACAGAAAGCTCTATCCTTGCGGTACCTTCTGTGTCATGTGCCGCGCTGCTGAATCTACTCGTCACGAAGATGTACCAACCAATCGACCCGACATAGCACAAGGAATACAGCGACTCCGAGTCCTGTTCTGCTGACTTTCTGCAGCGATACACAAAAGTTTGCGGGATGGTCATATACCACTTCTAGACGTATTGTAGATCAATTCGCTGCTTATGGGTTTCTTTTCTTAAGATATGCTCATAACCACCGGATAAGATGTCTACAGACAAATAAACCATTTCAATTTAGTTTAACAATTTGTGCAGCTTTGTGGGAAGGCAGATTTAACAGGGGCCACAAGAAGAGCCACAAGGATCCGTGTGGTTCCTTCCGTGTCGGCTGTTAAACTTACTCGTCACTAAGACGTACACCAACCGACCAGGCTGATCACAAGGTGTACAAATTCTGAGACCTCTGTTCAGCAGACTTTCTCCAGTGATGCAAGTAACTAAGCTTTAAATAGGTTCCAGACATCTCATAGATTACTTCGCTCTCTACAGATTTTATCCTAAATGTGCGCACAACTACTGTACGAGCCAGTATGGTCTATAAGACGTCTACAGACGCACTTACCATCTCAATCAGTTTTAGCTTACCGGGTCACCGGATAGGTGTACGGTAGCAGCAACACTGATAGAGACACCTTGCGACGCTTCATGAAACCACAAAGCCTTAGACACGTATTCCTGTTACATAAATGTCTTCGCCGAAACAAAAGAGTCTAAAAAAGGAAACGTGCTCACGACTACGGCCGCTGCCGAAAATTTACGCCGAAGTAGAACACACTTGGTTACCGCAATAATAGGTCTGAGCTTGTCTGGTTGAGCTCGGCGCCACTAGGTGGATCCGCAAACGGTAAGAAGTTTGCGGACAAACTAAAACAGTAGTTTAATGCGTGATATATATATATATATATATATATATATATATATATATATATATATATATATATATGTGTGTGTGTGTGTGTGTGTGTGCACGCCTCGCACCGCTTAGTTCTGCTCTTCACCAAGGTGCACCAGCCGAGCCAATCGAGCAAACCTTTCACTTCCGTACTCGCGCGCTCGTATATTTCAGGCAGCAGGCGGGCGCGTTCCGCTGCAGTGCTTTCAGTCTACACACACAATCCGCTTCGCTTTTCTTTTCTTTTCTTTCTTTCGCCGCTAAACCCCCGGTTAGATGTCGAGGAGCTCTCGCTCTTACGAGATGCCGAATGCGAGCGTGCGTGCGTGCACGTGTACGTGTATATACGTATAACGTTCGCAGGGCGTGCGCTTCCCTCCAGCGGAGCGGCTCCGAGACGCCGCGGTGCGCGGTTTCACCGGCGCAAATAGACCGCGCCCCTGCCCAGCCCAGCCCAGCGCGGGCACGTATGTATGCTATAGCGAATGCGCACGCGAGAGCCTACGCCGAGAGGCGCACTGGTTCGGGAAGGGGTTTATGCCTCGGCCTCGTACTACCGCATAGACTCGAGTAAGGGCCGCACTTCTGCAAGGGGAGTGTACACCCACAACTTCGCCGCTCAATTGAATTGAATGGTATTTATTGACAGGAAAGACAGAGAGGTCGACCTGAGCTAGTGCGCTCTAGTCTGCTACTCTGCACTGGGGAAGAGGGAAGGGGAGTGACAGAAGTACTGGGATGCGTGATGATGGTAAGAGAAGGGGTGAGTACCTATGTATATGAGACAGTTGCCTCACTAGAGCCGCTCGTCGAGCTTGGAGTCCTGCAGAAACTTCGACAACACTTTAGTTGCACGCATTGAAGTTGCAGGGTCAGACCATGGGCCGAGGATAGCTTCCTCCGACAGTGGTTGCCTGCCGACGCTGGCTAGGAAACTTTCTAACGTCCTTCGCCGCTCAAAATTCGAAAAAAAGCACAGCAGCAACAACAATTTGTCGGAAGACAAATATGAAAGAAGTTAATTGGTATGCTCCTGTGCCTAAAGCTGCGTTTTACACGAATGCAACAGTAGCGTATCGCATTAGTAAGCGCATTGTGGTAAAAGTATGCGACAGTGGTTTCTGTGTAGGAGGTGTGGACCCACAGTCCACCTTTGCATGTAGGCATTGTGTCTGCGCCCCCTGAAAACCGAAGCTGAAAGAAGAAGAAGAAAACAAACAAGCGTCGCTTTTACCCCTCGCCGGAAGTGAGGCATGTCTGAGGAGCCGCGGCACCTCGACATGACCTCCGAGATGCAGTTGGCATATAAAGGCGCCTAAATCACCCAGATGCGATCTATTAAGTGTCCAGCGCTTTCAGTCACGGTGACTACACTTGGAGACTCAACGTACTTTTGACTATTCCGACTTGTGACGATGAGCTAAAGACGTTTAACACAGCGCTGAGTGTAAACTTAACCTCTCCTAACCAACACCAATATCGTGAACCGAATTCGGGCGGAGAGCAATGCAAAACGATGGCAACTTAAGAGGTGCACCACCAGGCTTGACAAGAGGTTCGATGAATTGCTCCGGTTGAATCCTGGTGTTAATTGGTGTTTCTTGTATCAGAAGGCCGTCAACTCAAAGTTCGGCCAACGCCGCTGCTTGTAACAAATATTCCAGTTTTAACGTTGTAACGCGTCGTCTACGAGACGTCGGTATTCGTATAATCAATTAACTTTCGTAATAATGACGACCGGCCTGATGTATCTCGAAAATTTATGCTTACACGTCCAAATTTCTTTCTCCAAACTTGGTGCCTTGTTTCCAGGTAAATAAATCTGCTGTTTATTTTTATGTGGGACACTTTCTTTTGCAAGAAACTGTCACTCTTAGGGCCCTACACTTATTGCAGATAAGCCATGCAGCTAGACGGACAAAAGTTGCACGAAAATTTTCGACAATAATTTCGTTTAATTACTGAAAATGTGCTAAATATTCTTTTGATTACTCGCTTTAGTGCACGCATTGTAATCGCGAAAGCGGAGTTGATGAGTAATGAAGTCACGCATGCTTAAACCTCAACATCAGCTGCGAAATACATCAGCGTTCCAGTTAACATTTTACTCAAAAGCATGCCTCTAGCAGATCAGGGTGATCTTTACTGGATGAACGCCGAACAAAAATTTAGCACATTTTTGGGACGGCTATATCTCAAAAGTAGCGCTAGTTTTAGCAGACACGTCTTAATTCGGTTTCATTTTGCAATTGCACCATGTGTTAGGGGATTAGTAATTAAAACGTTATTTAGAATATTTTGGTTAATTAGCGAAACGATCGGCATTTTTCCTGCTACTAATGTCCGTCTAGTCCCGCAACATATCTTCAAAAACGGTAGGGGGCAGTGATAGGACAGTTCCTTTTAAGCAAAGCGTTCCACAGAAGAAGAAATACCCTGGTACACTGTGCCTCAGGCAAGTGCCTGGACACCTGCTGGTCTGTACGCAAGGCGCTTAAGATGCCACTACTTGGTGGACTTGGATATGTACGCACTTCTCTCTTGTCAGCATCTTCATCATCATAGTTAACATCTATCTATCTATCTATCTATCTATCTATCTATCTATCTATCTATCTATCTATCTATCTATCTATCTATCTATCTATCTATCTATCTATCTATCTATCTATCTATCTATCTATCTATCTATCTATCTATCTATCTATCTATCTATCTATCTATCTATCTATCTATCTATCTATCTATCTATCTATCTATCCATCCACAAAGTCAACGGAGTCAACGATATGAAAGTTTCCTTTAAAATAAAGCGTCCCACATCAAAAAGAAATATCTAGCTGGAGGACATAATAAGAGCGCTTGGTAATAGCTCGTAACCGAAGGGGATAAAAGGAGGTGCTGTCTTTACACGAGTGTATACGGCATAGATCTGGCCATGGGAAAGGGGGGGGGGGAGAGTTGAGTGGCTAAGTATAGCGCGTGCACGTTGATAAGGGAAACAACCGCGCGCGCGAACGCGGGCCTCCCCCACGCAGCGTAAGTATACGACGACGTAACGAGACTGTGCGCGAGCTGAGCGGGCGCGCTTACGTACTACACCGAAAAAGCTTCCGCGTAAACGTGACGGAGCGAACGTTGCGAGCACACGCTGCCTACACACGTCTTGGAAGTCGAGCAGACCCACTTCCCGCCCCTCGAAATCATTTGCTTTACTAGTATGTTGAGAATCATTTGACATCTGTCTCTGCAGTCTATGCAGTCGCTAACGAATTTCTTCGCACTAGCGCGCTTAGTTAGCCGAGCAATGCATTCAGGAAAAGAAAGATCCGGCATAACACAGAAACTGATCCACAGGGCACGGATTGTGGGGAGGAGTTTAGCACTCTAGCTCATATGCTCTGGCAGTGTCCTGCATTACGGGATACGACTCTCACCAGCGAACAGCACTGGGACGAGGCCACCTCAAGTACCGAACTCAACATCCAGTCCACGGCCGTTCGGAGGGCCCGTGAAAGAGGCCAGAGGCTTGGCCTCCCGATACCGACATGGGAGCAGCCAGCGGCGAGCCGGGAACCCCAATGGGTCTCTGCCGGCTAGTCCCTCAGGACCTCAATAAATGTCTCTGTCCGTCTGTCCGTCCGTCCGTCCGTCCGGCAGAACCCATTTCCTGACAGCTGTCGACGTTAATGCGATTGGGATTCAAGCTATGAAGCAACGTACCGTTTTGCTGAAGACACTCATTTACAGTCTGTAAGGGAAGAAGTAGGCTTACGATGCTAATAAACACCCACGTGTCGCAGAGCCACCACAAACTACGCACAGCGTCTATAGACCTTTTCATGAAAGCTTCATTAAACGCGGCATCCCGACCGCAACCAGTTTTTGGCCCTCTGGCACTGTAGATTTCGGGTTGAGCATAGCTGACATCGAATTAACTATGACGCTATTGCTTAGCCAACAGCGCCGATATTACAGAAATAAAGCATTCTTTTTTTTTCTTTTTTCATTGTCAATTACAAGAGTGCGCGTTCTCACTTTTATCAATCGGACATGTGGTCGCGGAGTGCGCTCGCCGCAAGTCGATAGAGGTTAGAAAGAACACCAAACTGAGGAAAGTATAGGCAAAGAATTCTATCGCATTAAGTAACAGCCCAGAAAGAAGACCACGTATTGAAAGACAGAATACAGCTCAAGAGCACCGACTTTTGGGGTAGTTGGTTACACATAGCCGATCACGGTCAAGAGCGCACAAACGAGGACAAAGTGAGGAGTAGACAACACAAGCGCTTTGCGTTTATGTTGTCTACTGTTTGTGTGTTTGTTTGACAACACAGTGCCTACGTTGTTTCGTCCTTCACCCATAGTGGTCCTTTTGCCGCGCTTTCTATTTTAATGCGATTAACATTCTTTGGAAATGCACGTCTTTTTTTTCCGTCTTGTCCGCAGGTATACATAACCGCCTTAAATAAAGTTTTTTCCTCCTCCTCCTCCTCTTTCATGCGATATTGGGCCACTGGATACGTACGTGCCCTAACAGGCAACTTGCGTCATTGGGTGTATATGTGCAACTGGACATGCTGTGTGGTCATTCTTGGCCGATCCTCCAGAATGGGCGTGCACGGTAAAATAATTTACACCCTTACACGTGAAAAGGGGTGTAAATGTGTATATAACTCCCACCGTTAGGGTGTGATTTATACAACGGACACCCGCGGGGTGTGAGTCATAGACACATTTACACCCTTTTTCACTTTTAGTGGTGTAAATTATTTTAATGTATGTGCCACTGGGTGTAGTTGCCCGGATGTACAAGTAGAACAAGATATGAGAAGTGAATTCGGCAACCGAAAATTGAAAACGTCGGCTACACTGCAGAGAGGTGAAAAAGTCGGCATAAAAAGCAACCGAGTGTGGAGAAAGAAGTGAAGTGAATAGGGGGAGCGCGGATTGAGCGAGAAGCCTACGCTCCACAATTTAAATCTAGTTTGGCTTTACTTCTAAGCATACTAAAAACCGCCTGCTTCTTGGCCAATCCCCCATAGTGGGTATACGCCACTGTTTGGGACACAAGACAAGACAAGCCTGCAGAGAAGTGAACAGGACGTCGGTAACAGAAAATTGAAGAAGTCGGCTGCATAGAAGTGAAGAATTCCGCAATACGGTGTGCAGGGTTTGTAAACCTCCTTGAAATCCTTGAATACCCTGGAACTTAGAAAAAAAAATAAAGATGCAAGCGCCTTTAGGTTTCCTTGAAAATAAATGTGCTTCCTGAATTCCTTGAAAAGTGGGGTTGGGGGCAATTTTTTGAACGATCGGAGTAACAAAATCCGCCTAGGGGCTACGCCATGGACCCTGCATGTCTATCGGACCGTTGGCAATCCTTTATAAATTACCGTTGACATCGTGGAGCTAGAAAAAAAGCCAAATCAAGCGACCAGGTGGTGGAATGTACTACTTTGTTCTTCTGCTAGTTCACACCATAGCCATCATGTCTCTAGCCATGATAGCCATCATATTTCGAGCGCTTGGCTCTAGAAATGCCTGGCTCAAAGTAAGTTTCAGCCGTTTGGTTTTAACACGACAAGTCTCCTTGGCTGAAGTCGGACGACATACTAACCATCACGCCGGACGGCCATTGACGTCACTACAGCAGGATAATCAACTTAGTAAAGCGACCTGGATGGCTTGAAGCCTGTGTCCAGCTGAGCAGCTGCTTTGCTGCAAGAAATTCCAGTTAAGGAGGAGATTTCACTATTGGTTGGTGTGCATGTGTACAAACAGGGTTTCTTTCCCCCTCCTTGAATTCTGGCCTTTGGGGCATCCTTCAAATCCTCGAATTGGCTTGAATTTTGAGTAAGTGTTGTGCATGAACCATGGCTGTGTCCTTACATTGCGTAAATGCTAATCTCATTAACGTCTACATCCATCGTGAGATGGGCCCTGCGCGAATAATCTGTTGTTTTAATATAACGTATATGTAATTTTAGTATAAGCAATTTCTTGCAATGCTATCTTTTGCGCCTAAACTGTCCCGTAGGCTCAGACAGGTTTTTTGTAGACTGATTTCCCTTTTTATGGACTCATTCTTGTGTCTGTAGAAAGGCTGTCCTATATAAGGCAAAAATGCTGTTCTTATCATATATCCAGACGGGTTCACTAGCACTTTCGTGTTTATCGTCACTAAATTTTCTCTTTTTGCTACCATTTTTTCTTCGCAAAGCTGGGTATATCTGGTCAGAAATCTCCTTCAAGCTGACCTCTCGGCTTTCTCTTCATAACAGTAATAAAATGAATTCAAGGTTCGATTCTTTGTTCATTCCTTCTGATAGTATTTCTGTTCCTTCACCGCCTATACTATGCCGCGGTGCTGTTGCCCCCCACACATTAGGAATTTAAACGATACGCACACTTGGTCCACTCCGCACCTGTTAGGCTTTACTTCGACACGTATTCTTTCGATAACACAAGTGGCGTTAGTTTCCGAACCGCTTGCAGGCTACAGCTTCACAAGCGTGGTTCGAGCTCGCGCTACCATGTAACTACACATGTGAAGCGTGCAAGTCACAAACCCGGACAGGGAGGACACGGGGAAGGCGGGAAGTGGAAATTCTAGACGATGAGCAAAACGAGAACAAGGTTAAAGCGGGAGCCAACGTTTCGACAAGTGGACTTTGCCTTTTCAAGGCGACGTATGCTTTTTCGAAAACATTATTATTTAAAGATAAAGCATATGCCGGCTTGAAAAAGACAAGTGCACCTGTCGAAACCCGGACAGAAGAAGATAGTGCAGGCTTGCCCCCTGACTCTTAAAAGCTGCTCTTAACAGTGATCTCAACATTCGACGCTATAGAATTATTCCACCTTGTCCAGGGTTAACAATGGACTTCGCTTTCTGCGGTCTTACGCAAGCTTTCTCTTAAGTATACTACGGAAACCGGTCGTGACATGCAGCGTTTCGAAATAGCAGCCGACAGACTGTGAAATCCGAGCGCGATCGAACACGAACGTACCACGCAATCCCCGATGCAGACTCTATGCTTGCGGAGATTCGAATCCCCGCCGCATTGAAGTGAAACTGCTCGACCAATTCGGTGCAGAATCTCCATCCGAAGCTGTAAGGGCACATGGAAGGCGAAGATTTGCCTTAATCGCCTTACGCGCGAGCTGGCGAGCGACGTTTTTTTTTTTTTTTGTCGTTCATGCGGAGAAAACTGACGAGAAATAAACGAAGAAAAATTAATAAACGAATAAACGAGCAAAGAAACCTAGACGCACAGACAAATCCAAGGCGCGTATCCTTCCCATATTCGGCGGGAACCGCGACCTCATTCGACACGGGCGCCACCACGCGGAGCATCCGGGATTCTGTGTGACCAGTGGTAACAGCAAGAAGCTTACAGGAACATCCCTGATTTTCTTTCTTTCTTTCTTTCTTTCTTGTTTCACGTGATCCTTCGTTTCGTTTTTGCGTCGACGGTATTAAGCCTACATGCGCAGATTGCGTCGCGAAGATGTAATACCGTTGGGAATTGCATGTCTCTCCTTTTTTCGTCTAGCTCGAGCCGTCTTTATCGAGTACTTTCTTTCATCCTTTCCTTCTTTCTTTCTTCCTTTCTTTCTCGGTAGAACTGCTCCCTCAGTTCGGACATACGGCAGTGTCTGGACCACCGAAGTGTGTTGCAAGGGCGTACGTCACTGGCGTTTCGGTCTACCTGCAGCATCGTGGCTTTATAGACTATATTAGGAGAGCACGGGGATCCTGAGAAATGTCTGTGTGGCAACAAGGCCGCAGTGCGGCAGGTGCTGTCGTCGTATATGCATACATAGCGATTTCGCGAGCATTTCCGTTATCTTCGGAAGCCGCGGTCATACGCGACCGGAGGTTGCGTAAGTTGGTACTTACGAAATCTCAGATATGGTATTTTTTGAAGCGCGATGTGCAATATGCGACGGTGAGGTAGCGTATTGAGGCGCACTTTGTCCGCTCGACCAGATGTTCTGGATGATTTTTACTGATGCGTCTATACGAGCTTGCGCGAAAAAGTTGCATTTGCCCGCACAGTGAAGCATTTTTTCGCTTTAGCTGCTGCTGCTGGGATTTGACGTTGATCGCACCGTACACGATAGAGACAGCACGATCGAATCCATGACGAAACTGTACGGTATTGCATCCTAACTCGAGCTTAACGTGCCTCCTAAGCAGTCTGCGGTTCCTTTTTTTTTTTTGGCTATGAGGAAAGTTAGAAGTAACGCTTCCTACAGTTACCACTATTTCATTGGTGTAGGCTTTATGATTTTCTTTTCTTTTAAGACAAAGCGGCATTTTTTTCTTTTACATAGCTGAGAAAAAAGAAGGTGGGCCAATAATGCCAACATCTTTTTATATGTATTCAAGTTAAAGAACGTCACGGCGACGGCGACGGCAGAAATGCCCCTGGAGTGTCCATATAGTTGCTACCACAATAAAAAAGCTATCGGGTTGGCTGTATCGGAGACGCAGCCGGCAGGGGGATACGTAAAACGATGTGTGCGTGCAGCGGAGGGTGTGTGGCCACTAGGGTACAGAGATGAAGTTACTGAATACACCAGTAAAATTTATTCACGCATTGCAAAGCTTACATGCTTAACTTATCATTCAACTTTGCGGGGGGGGGGGGGGGGGGGGTCATATCCTGTCTATAGTCTTGCAGTCGTGCTCACTCCCTATTCGTAGTGGGCACGCCTCGTAGTCAAACGTGGGGGGCGCCAACTGGGATCCCTCTGTCTCGCTGCTGGAGTCTCTGGAACGTCATTTCTGGACCCCACGTGTCCCACTGGCCTAATGGCCACTGGCCTAATGTACCCCACTGGCCTAATGGAAACTGTCGCGCGCACCCATGCCGTCGCTTCAATTTGTTACCATGGCCACGTGACGCACTTGCCAACTGCCTCAAATAAATAGCCAGTTGGCGTTGGCACAAGACAGGTGTTTACGCATCTGTGGCATAAAATTTCAGAGCATCGGGCTTGTTGTGCTGCGAGACCCTGGTTCGAAGCCACCGTCGGAGGCGTAAATTTTTCATCGAAGAGACTGGAAACGAGGAGAGACTGCAGGAACAATACCTACCTACCGCAGATTGCCTGGCGTGAAGCAAAGAATGCTTCGCATTTAAACTTCTCACGGAAGTCTGCAGAGATTATACAACAGGCAAACGAAAACACTTGAATACTTTTTGTCTTTAGATAACGTATGTAGACTTTATGTGCTCAAAAGTCTACAAAGGGACTCTGTCTACAAAAAGAAAGCAACTGGCAATTCACAGTCCCGAAACTTATTTTTTGTGAACGTGAAGTGCGCACCTCGTCCGAGGGCACACGTTTGACCCGACCGCCTCGTATGAGTTCGTTCGGTTGCAAACACGAAAGCGAATGAACGCAATGCGACACTCTAACCTAATACTTTGATTCCAGTCGACTGGAGCTAACCGGTTGTGCCTCTGGAAAAAAAATTTATTTAGGAATAAAACTACCGTTGACCGAGAACACGCAAAAATTGAAAAAAAAATGTCCTCATTCGGCGCTCGGACTAGCTTAGTTCTGGAAGAAAACAGTTTAGTCGGGGACGCACTTTCGTTTACCCGAGTTGCATGGCTAATTCGGCCTTGCGCCGATTTTAGTTGCCGTTTCTTCCTTAACGCGGCTGCGTTGGGTGTAGTATGGCAAGTGAAGCAGCTTTCAAGTTTCGAGAGAACTCGAAGAGCCGGCGATATAAACAAGGTCACTCCTAAGCACGATATGCTCGTGGCTCTGCGCCAGACTCAAAACTTCAGCAAAGTTCTCGCAGAATCTCGTTCACACCTGGATGCCCCCCCCCCCCCCCCCCCTTACTTCCCGGAGAAAGAGACAAGAAAGTTCAGGAGGGTAACTAAAAAAATACGAAATACTGTGATAACTGTCACCGAAAACAACAACGGCTGGCCCGAGGATGCCAGCGACGACTGACAACCGTGGTGCGAAAGGATATTCAAAATCCCCGTTCCGAAGCGAATTCGCGCGGCACTGTATCCCCACCAGTACGGCGCGGGTCGAATCTTACGCCGCGAAGAAAAAGGCTGACTAGGGTCAAGCAGATGGCCGCGGTCACGTGTGCACCGACTGCGGCACACTCTCTCGTGTGTTCCTAGCTGGGTGAGCTGTATAGACTACCCAGGTATGCGCACCACTGCGACGCAGTGTTCATTTACTCGCTTCACGTTTTTCTCTCTGTGTGCGCGCGGGTGTGTGGGTCGCGCGGCGCGGAAGTCGGACCTCGGCCGGCGACCACCACGAGCGATAACGCACGGGCGTCGGCGTCGTAATCGGCAACCTTAGAGAGAGATAGAGAGAGAGAGAGAGAGAGGACGCGTGCGCATTTTCGTGACGGTTGCGCGCGCACTCGCCCTCACACCCACCCACATGTACGCGCGTATGTGGCCTGCCTCACGCGTTTCGACGTTGCACAAGAAGGGACGCGCGTATATTAGAGGGCGTCCGATTCGGATCGCCCGTGAAGGGGCGGTCTTTTCTTGCGGCAGGATGTTTCGGTGACGTATTTGTATACGTACCCTGCGTCCTCTTGTTTGATCTTGTCCTCGTGCGGGGTCAGAGACATTTCGCCACGTGTTTACGCGCACGATTGCGAGATTCTTAGACTCTACAGTATACTTGTACGTGCAGGAAGCGATCGCTCCGAAAGTCGTGGATTGCGCATGCGCAGTCTGCCCCACTCTTAAGAGGGAACGCGTACCTATATTATCTAGAAAGAAAGGCTGATAGGAACCCATCGTGGACTGACGTCTGCGCACTAAAATAAAACCCAGCTTCTTTGCATTCGTGCCGTAATTCAGTTGTAATTAGCCTGATACCACCTGTGGATTTCTTCTTGATGTATACCAGACTGCACGGTAACCTTACTCTGCCTTTGTTCTTAAAGTGGGCCAGACCGTACGGCGACCTTACTGGTTTGCTCTCTTTTGATGTGTACCAGACTGAAAATTGACTTGACTAGTTTTTACAGTGGCTTGGCGTTTTTATTACCGCACCTTCAAAGAAATCTGTCCAGCTTGGCGTTGCTTCGTTATTAGTTAGGTTCCGCGACAGGATCGCCTGTTTTGGTTCACATCGTTTATTCAAGCCCTTAGCATCAAATGTTCTCTGCCTGAGCCGTAAAAGGTCGATACACATCTGTAGCTCATCAAGATCGGAGAAGACAGCATGTGTCGACAGGCGTTCTATATGATACTGTACCACGGACAGGTGCCTGGACAGGTCGGGACAGGTCGGGACGTACGGCATTCGAGGTAGCACAACTCGTTGGACTTGCAACAGACAGACGCACTTTCCTCTTCCCATCCTCGTCACCAGCATCATGGCTCCTCTTCTATCGCTGTTGCCCTCTCCCATTCCAGAGCAGCCGGCCATAGCAAGCCTTTGACGAAGAATAGTTTGCTCTAGTGGAACGAGATGGCGCTTTCGGCGGCGCGCAGCACGTTGCCTCGAGCGAAAGCGCACGAATGCGAAACCATTAGCGCTCGCTCTTTCTTTCTATATCGACTGCGCAGTAGGCGTCTATAACCTTTCCACACAATATGCTAACACAATGTTGCGATATGCTGCATAAAAAATAAAGCAGAATGGGCGAGTTGTAAAGTATTCGTGATAATTAGGTTGCAAGAGACAAACTCTAACAGTAAAACGTGGTGAAAAGCGCTTACCGTTGAGCGTTTGTTGGAAACGCATGGAAGATATATGCATGCGATACTTTTGGGGATTAGCTGCATTTTTTTTTTTTTTATCTTGGCGCAGTTACATATTTCCTCAATCACCGCGGTGGTTTGGTATAGCGATGGTGTTGGGCCGTTGTGCGAGAAGGCGCGCTGGTTGCATTCGTGGCCGCATTGCGATTTTGGCTTAATGCGCATATATATATATATATATATATATATATATATACCCTCGTTTGTCGTGCTTTGGGTACATGTTGAGGAGTTACGGATAGTTGAAATTTATCCGGAGCGCTTCACTACGGCGTCCCTCAGATAACCAAATGTGCCGCTTCGCTAACAATGCATGTTAAAAGCGCAAGAAAAAAAAAGCCATCCTATCGTCTCTCTCGCCTTCTCCTTTTTGCGCTCTTAACACATTAGTTACGAACCGAAACCAACTTGCTTCAATGCTGCGTGTAGTGCGGCTTCGCCTTCTGGCTCGCAAACTCTCGTTATCCGAGTGGAACATACACCGCACATACGAATACGTGGCGCACCAGATGGCATAGACTAAATAAACCACGCGTACAGATGCACGCCCGGACCGCACAACACGCGAGACGTCTCTTATGCGTCGGTTGTGGTCGGGAGGTTGCGTGCGCGAAAGCTTGCTATTCAACACTAATCGTAACGGCTGACAAGTTCCATGCATTCAACAGGGTCGAAAGTAGGGCGAGCTGGTACGGTAACGTAATTTTCTAGCAGCGCGAAAGAACGAAGACGTAGACGGGGGAACAGAGGAGGAGCGCTGACTCTCAAGTGAAGATTTTAATGAAAAGGAAAGAAAAGATCGTAGATAAGCGATTGCAACTCGCATAGAAATAAAAAGAAAAAAGTTGGTCAAATGCAAGAACGAAGGTTAACAAAGCATAAAAGTTACAAACAATGAAATGTGAGAATCCACGAGGAAAAAAGTAGACCATGAAGAAAAAATAAAAACTTAATAAAACAATCATACCTTGCTGGTGAAGCAGCAATAAAACCACTGATATACATTTTTTTTTTTTTCAATAAACATCTTCAGCTGAGAGTCTGTGCTCGTTCTGTGTATCACGTCCGCGTCTTTGTCCTTCCGCGCCGCAACAAAATTAAGTCCCGCGTGCGATGTCTGCGGCCTGCGAGGAGAACGCGATCCACCTATTGTGCCACTGGCCTCAATTTGTCAGACAAAGGCAATCAATGTCCAACGCCTTCAGGCGACTGGATGATCGCCTGCTGTGCGAACACACAGTACCGAAACGCCGTCCTCACCGATCATCGTCCCAGAAGGAAGTGAAGGCACTTTTTGCGCTTTTTGAGAACGACTTGATTGTTGCGAGCGTCTTTGACTGCACGGTGCCGTCTGCGCATGCGCACACATTCACCGCTCTTTCCTCCTCTCTCTCTCTCTCTCTTCTTTGTATTACCCTTTTCACGCGTTTCTGGTTAAGGTGCTCTCTCTATCTCTCTCAGAACGTTAAACTTCAAAATTTAATTTTTATATTTACACATGTCTACCCTGCGCTTACACTAAGCGCTCATGTTGCTAGACGCCAACCCTAATCTCGTGTTTTGCCCTTGTATTTCGTACCCCCTGCGCTCAGATAATCGCGAACTTGCGAGCCCCGTTGAACAGCCAAAGCCAGCCAATAAGGATGCCATCACTGCTCCGATTTCTCGCGGCCTCCCCCTCCCCATACCTCCTTCGTTTATTATTAGGAACGTCATCTTTATTTCTTTTTCTTCTTTTTATTTTCTTCTTTTAGTAGGTGTCCCTCTCAATCCACGATCGACGTGCTTCGTAATACACGTATACATGTATATAACTGGGTCTCCGCGAACGCGTCTTTTCCTCAATTCTCGATAGCCCGTCTCTCCTCTCCCTCCTTCCCCTTCCCCGAGGCTTGTTAAAGTCTTAAATGGTGCGCCGCCTCACTATAGAACGAAAAGAAGAAGCGGGTCAGGCTGGAGACGTCGTTTTTTTTTTTCCTTTGAGGTGGTTGCTTCCGTTTTCCTTTACGTATCTTTATATATTTATTTTCTTGGTCCTTCTCTCGGGGAAACTATAAACGCCCGCTGGCGCGCCCGCCACATTCGCGAAGCCTCGTCGTCCCGGAGGGAAATCGCTTGTCGCCCCCCCCCCCCCCCCCCCACAGCATCGCGGCAATTCGGCGAGCCTGCGGGCCCGGCCCTCCTTTGTAAACGGCGCCGGGGCTAAGACGAAGCTCAGCTATAGTGATTCAAGTACCGAGTTTCGCGCACTATAGTCTGCGGACTGTCTGTTTTTGTATTGCTATTTAATTACAAATGCGTGGGAGGAGATGCTGGTGCTTCGCAGAGGCGTGTCGCTTTTTCGCTGTTCCGTCGTGTGATATAGAAAGAAACACGAACGCTTTGCGAAGAATAATAATCAAACAGGCTCACACGAAGCACTTAAGGCGGTACTCGGAAAATTGTTTTATTAAAAGCGAAACATTTCTTGGCGAGCATGTGCCACTTTAACTGTATCTGTCTATCTATCTATCTAGCCGCCTACGTCTTGGTGCTCACATGGTCGTTTCGTTAACTTGGTATGTACCAAAATTGTCATTGTGCGACAAGAGTCTATGACGAACATTAATGATAGGTCATGACATGAATATCGTGACATCCGCGTCATGAAGCTCATGAAACAGCCGCCTGCGTCTCGGTATGTACCAGAATTGGCCAAAATTAAATGTACCAAATTAAATGAATAAAATGTATACGGAGTTGTACCATGCTAGAGATAACTGTAGAAAGACAGTATATCAGAACGTACAGGAAAGATATACAGGACAGAACACACAGGACCGATATACTGTCCTGGGCAGATATACAAGACAGACGCAGGACACAGGACAGATATACTGTCCTGTGTGTTCCTGCCTTCTGTCTTCGTCGTCTTGCGCCGCCTCTTCAAGATGTTCCATGCTAGAGAGTTGCTTTAAAGGGGGCATCTTCGGTATTACAAGCAATGCGTGCGGGAAGGTGATTGATTGATTGATTGATTGATTGATTGATTGATTGATTGATTGATTGATTGATTGATTGATTGATTGATTGATTGATTGATTGATTGATTGATTGATTGATTGATTGATTGATTGATATTCTTTTTCAATACAAAAGAAAGTGCAGAACGTTCTCTCGCTAGAGCGAATCATAAGAGCCGTGATTCCAGCTAATCGTGAAGGTGGGCATTTTTACCAGGGAAGGTGACGGGCCACAATGGCAAACAGCACTCGAGAACAAAATAGCTTCGTGAATCGAGTTCACGCAAACGTTCCACGAGTCGCGTTGCGTGTCTGGAATTGCTTGCTTATAAAACAGGGGTGCGAGTACGCACAGCTACCGTGGTGGCTTTCTATAGGAACGGTATACTTGCCGCTGGGCGCGCCGAGGTCACGCGTTCGATACCCGCTCGCATTCCAATAGGGTCGATGCAAACGCGCTCGTGTGTAGCGTGCACGTTAAAGAATACCAGGTGGCCGAAATTAATCCTTAGCCCCCGGCTATGGCGTCTATCGTAGACCGTACGTTGGCTGGGGACGATGTAAGGGACAATGAATAGAAAGTCGTCACCATTATCATCGCCATCATCGGCCCATTTATGTCCACTGCCGGACGAATGCTTCTTCCAGTGATCTCCAATTGTCCGTCCCACTCTTGGGCCAGCTGATTCCGTTATTATTCCAACTGTATTCGTAAATTACCCTACCGCAATGCCAGAAAAAAAAAAAAGCATTCTTACGGCTAGAAAGCGCTTGGTAAGCCAGCAAACGGAATTGAGGAAGATGTCTAGAAAGTTTGCAGCCAAATACAAGAACAGGGTAATTGAATGTGTAAATAGACAACCAGGAGTCATAAAAAACGAAAGTGAGAGAAACATAGACGGCGAATTGAATGCAAATGATGGAAACAATAAAGATCACGGATATATTTACGAAAACTGCGAGAAAGAAATCTAAGATACAGGTAACGGTACAGGTACAAATAACGAAGAAGTGCTGCAAAAAAAAAAAAAGGTAGACCTGTAGCGACTCGGCACATACTAATGGAATGCCGAGATGACCCAGCGAGACCCGAAGGGAGTGTCCACCTTCCAGAGGCTCTGGTATTCAAGAAGAGATGGAAGGATTAACTGACCAGCGGTCTACACAAGTAAGAGAAGATTGAGGGTGTTGGTGGAAGAAAAGCAGGAAAAAGATTGATAGAACCAGAGACATTGTAAGTGCAAGTATTGGTATAGTATTGCGATAAGGGTTTTAAATACGAAAGTTAAGGTCGAGATCGGATTG